>NC_056729.1:476434640-476532140 GCF_019279795.1 Protopterus annectens
AAGTTACCTTATCTCTGTGTATAGGAAAGTAGAAAATACCTACATTTTAGGAGTGATTTGCTTTAGTGTACTTGCTTGCAGTACTGTGTCACCTGTGTGTGCTGTTTGCTCCATAAAGGGATTTTGTGTAGGAAAATTGTGACTTTGTTAAATAACAAAAACTAACTGCGAAGGCTAAGCATGGTACGCTTCAACTGTAAATACAAATCTGTTGAACTAACCGGGTAAAATCTTGTGAACTGTAAATAAAGTATAAACTTAGTGCCTACTCTAAGGTATGAAACATCGAAACATATATGCTATAAGCAAATGGCCAAGTGCTTAAAGCTTCTATAGTGTCTCTCTTCTACTGCTGAATGTTCTGCTGTATATAAGTGCTAAACTAAAATATCTACAATAGCTATAGTACCTCATTTTATTTATATAACTAGTACATTTGAACAACTGGGTATTTTGTTACTAGTGTCTGTGCTCAAGACAACCTGTAAGAAGGTAATTTTAGTGTGTCTTACTGTGTGGTCTGAAATGGATACTTACTAGCCCGCCTACCTGGTCATCACACAAACAATAAAAACAAAAATGTTCCTGGTATATGGATGGGATATAATTTGCAGCTTCGGAAGACAGAACAAACATTGCAGAAATTGCACTAATCCTTGGGTAGGTTGGTCATTTTAACAAGGATTTTTTCTGCCTTCAAGATGCATTGGACTTGGTTATAATATTGTCAGGGGGGCATGAGTGACTTTGCTCCTCAGATTATGTGTATGTATATATATATGTATGACATTTGTTAATGATGAATATTCATAATTCCAAATGTAGTATTGTGATGTTAGGGTGACGCAGTAATTCAGTGATTAGCTTTGCTACCTCACAGCATTTGCTTTTGTCTTTGGCTGTTGATGGGTACACTCTGTTCTAACTAAATCTAAAACTAACATAAACCTACACATTCATACACAACACACGCCAAACCAAAACCCCATATCACCACAGATCACAGAAATACACTTTGTATCCTCCTACATCCTTGACATTATGTAGGTGAAGTGGCCGTCTTCTAGTTACCTATAGGTGTGGATGTCATGAGTGTGCATGGACTATCCAGGAGTAGTTTTTGGAATATGTTTCTACTCTTTCATTACCCTGAAATGAACTGAGTGGATAATTCAAGAATGAATGAGTATTGTGGTGCTTTTAATTTTGGTTTTTTTTGGAGTTAGAAACAAACATTTATGGATATTAGTTTTTTGTCTTGCCTTCACAAAGGTTCTTTAATGTTTACCTATTTGATATTGCTTTCTTTGCTATGATATCACTAAACTTTTATTTTATGTCTTTATCCATTTTAGTCAAGATGAGGGTAATTTAATGCCATGCAATAGGATCTTGTAGGAAGGCAGTGACAACCAGTGTCCAGTCTTATGTATGATGGGCTGTTTGCACACTCAAGGCCACTTTTAAGCACACAATCAAGTGGTTTCACCCCAGAAGTGTGGCGGGATCTAGATAACCTCCTTGGGTAGTATCTCAAGATGTACAGGTGTTTGTGGTGCGTCTCTTAGCTAAGATACTTGTCTCTAGAATAATCTAAACTTGGCCAGGTATCTCAGTGTTGGGGATGTATGAATGAACATATGCTTTCCTAATGACTTTTACTGGGAATGTTTCCTAGGTGATTAAAGTATCCTATTTAGAGATAAGATGGATATTGTATCAGCGCATGCAAGGTCACATTGCTCTGTCATTTTAAGCATTACCCATCGCAGCCCTTGGTTCTGAATAGTTTCATATAGTAGGAAGCAGCTTGCCCTGCAACAACCACAGAGCAGAGATGCAGAATCATACTGCCTCAGTGATGTGTACCAAGGGCTATAATAGTGACGTACTCTGCTTGTTCACCAAATTCAGCCTGTTCTTTGTGCCTTTACCTGTACAGTGTACACTTCTGTCCCTGCATATGAAGAATTTCTAGTTAATGGCTGTACTTCTAAGGTAAAATTGAGATTAATTGCCAAGGGCACTGTTTATCCAATTTTGCATGATGGCACCATAACATTCTGCAGTTGGAGGTGTGCAGGTACTAGAAAAATATCAGATTTCATGGAGTTTGGCATTTTGGGTGAAAAACACTTATTCAGCATAACATGTATTTCCTTGTTATATGTACTATGTGTAAATGTGTCATTTGCATTGTGGGGTGCTCTTGTACTTTGAACCCGTTTTTTTTTTTTTTTTAGTACGGATTCATTAAATTCATGAGAACCACAGTAATGATCAAGAACTGCACTGAACAGCCAGTGGTATAATCTGTGAAGCTTTAACTTGTTTCAGCTTTATTTAATAACTGTAAATCACCGACCCTGAATTGTAATCATAAGGGTCCCACTAAGTTTTCATGCTGTCCTAGATACAATTTAGAAGAGTAACAATGATACCTGACTTACTTTAAGTCCCTCTTGTTTATCTGGCTCGGGAATTGAAACCTGTGTCTCCAGCTGTGTTGTTAGTACATGCACTACACTGCTTCTTAGGTACCCAGAAGAAGTGTTGTGCCTCGCTGCATAACCATTGACATATTTATGGATGCTGAGTCCTGTTTCTTTGTGTCATGCTTTAATAAAGAGTAATCAGACATCAATGGATTGCCACTAAAGACAGCCTAATTAATATTCAAGTAAGGTGGGCATCATTAAACAATACCCTCCAAAGTTATTTTCCAGTAAAGCCTTCGGTATAGAGGTACACTGTACTTAGAAGCTAACATGGGAGTGTTTGTTAGCATTTCCTTTTTTAAAGTTCTTTTTTTGGTTTTTGTTTTATAGAAGAAGTATTCCCTGATGTAGTATTGTTATAAAGTCTTTAGGTTAGTCAGAAGAGCTGTAGTAATGGTAAGGGAATAAGCACAGCCTCAGGTTTAATTAACACTATCTTGTCTCAGCAGGTCCTGACAGACTCACTTTGCTGTATAAACCAAGTGCATTGTAGCAGGTTCTCTTTCTGCAAATTCCCTGTAGGGACATTTCGTATTTAATGTTCCTTTCATAGCGACATGAAGCTGCACTGCAAAGACCACAGTAAGAAGTGCCTCAGAAAATAGACAAAATGGAATTACATTATCCCAAGATGGAACCATAACGCTGACTGAAAGTACTGTATAATTTTAATGTACCTACACACGCACAGATGTATATATATGTAGGTATGTGTATGTAGATATATATATATATATATATATATATATATATATATATATATATATATACACACACACACACACACACACACACACACACACACACACACACAAACAAACATATTCAGTTATTTAGTAATTCATTGGTAAACTGTGTATACAACTATACATTTCAGTCACTGTTTGTGATTTTAGTATAACATACGATGCTATGCTATGCTCATAGTTAACATTAGCATGCCTGTAGGTTGTCCTCGGGGAAGGCATTATACAACTAACACATATGAAGTACTGTGGAGAATCATGCCTCTAACCTCAGCAGTAACAGGTACATCCACTCTATGCAGCCCATATTTTGTGCATAGGTCCACAAGAAAATATTTACCATTGCAGCATCCGTACCATTAACAGGAATAAAACTATACAAAAAGAAACAATCTTTTCTGTTCATACATGTAATTATTTCATTGTAACAGATATCTACTGAACTGCTTCAAAGGCATAGTTACTATTTATGATAAAGTCATAGCAGATTAGTCCAGTTTATAAATGTAAACAAGAAAATGAACATAATTTTCTAGAAAAAAAGGGAGTCATATATGTTTTCCCTTCTCTCAGCACTGTTTGGTTTATATCTTTCACCCCAGAAGAGAGTACCATTGCCATAAACTCCACAGAATACGTACCTACCCTTCAAACAAAGTGGGGGACTAGGCCAAAGTGCCATGAAAGGCAACACAATTGTGTCTGCATTAGTGGAAATAAGCAACAACAAAGAACTATATGTTATGCATGGCAAATTCCATCACATGATCTCATAAACACCCCACAAATGCTAACCTTAAACATAATCCACACTTTCACTCAACTTTAACTCTGACATTATCCTTCATGCTAATCCCAAAACAACCCCCAAATCTAACCCTAATGTCACTGCCATTCAACTAACTATACAATTCAGTTTAATATTTGCAAAAATCAATTTTAACAAAATATTCTTAGCAAATTTATTTTCATATAAAGTGTCCCATAACAACTGTGTATTAAAAAGGCTAAATCATCTCCTATGTGCCTCGCTTTTTAATTGAAAATGTTTAAATACTATCCTTATGATCACATTGAGTTGTAACAAACATGTTAGTCCAAAATATCAAACCAAAAAATACTAAAGATGTAACTTGGGAACAAAAAAAAAAGACCCATAAACTTATAACCAAAATTACACAGCCGAAAGTACTCACTACATGAAAACAAGACTTTACAAAAACATTTATGTCATGTCAAGGACTTCTTCAGTATAAAGTTCAAATAGTCACCTGACCTTACTGAACAATAAAAAGCATAAGTCAAGTGATGGCATTCAAAAAGCAAGCATCATGTGATTTTAAAAATTGCACCAATTATGTATAGCACACACATATACACATATATGTTAAACATTGATTTCTGCATTTTTTAAAAGCCATGATGGATGATTTTAGAGTATGTTTCATTTGATCTAAACATATTTATTAAAAAAAGAAAAAAACACTGACACAATTGATCTAAAACACAAATCACTGAAATACATTTCAGTCCCCCTCCTCAAATACGGAGCCTGAATGGTGCCATTACCTGGCCCTATAGGATGGTATCTAGTACCCCTGTAGCACTTCACACAAGGCTTTCTGGGATATAGGGTCATTTGTCCTGTCTGGATCCAGAAAGTATGTGTAGACAATACTAGCAAGACTCTTACCTCCGCTTTTACATCGGACAGTGACAAAGCATTGCTCTACAATTTTGCAATGTAAAAGAAATCCACATTACTGTTGTATGAATCAGAGGTTTGACTATGGAGCATAGTTTCCTATTCAGCACACTAGTTTCCCTTGAAGCTAATGAACATGGTATGCTGCCTCATGACACATTTTATTTATTTTTGTTTTATTTATGTATTTGTGTTCCTGTGATATGTTTCTGTGTTTATTTTTATTTTGTTTATTGGTTAACACTTACACTCACCAAGCACGTGTAACTCTTTTCAGGTGAATCACCGTGAAACACTTTCTGGTTTAGAGACTTTCTAAACCCATATTAAGTGGTGATTGTGAGAGTGTTACTCAGAATTATTAGCTGAAGCAGTTCATATCCTTAATATTGCAGGCTAACTGCCAGCACACTGGCTACTGTACTGCTTTATGTTTGTTACTGATCTCATTTGCACATTGTCTTGCTTATTTGATAATCATTTGTAGACATATTCCATAATATAAGCAGCACTAACCTCTGTATTGTCAGATTAATTTCTCATGAGTCATAGTGATGTCGTGGAATACAATACTACATATGTATTTATACAGCCATTACTGTCCTACATGACAGTGATGTCATAAATACAGTAGTACTGCATATGTATTTATATATCCATTACTGTCCTACATGATAGTGATGTCATGGATTACAGTAGTACTACATATGTATTTACATAGCCATTACTGTCCTACGTGTTAGTGATGTCATGGAATACAGTAGTACTACATATGTATTTATATAGCCATTACTGTCCTACATGATAGTGATGTCATTGAATGCAGTAGTACTACATATGTATTTACACAGTCATTACTGTCCTACATGATAATGATGTCATGGAATACAGTACTATATATGTATTTTATACAGCTATTACTGTCCTACATGACAGTGATATCATAAAATGCAGTAGTACTACACATGTATTTATATAGCCTTTACTGTCCTATATGATAGTGATGTCATGGAATACAGTAGTACTACATATGTATTTACACAGCCATTACTGTCTTACGTGATAGTGATGTCAGGGAATACAGTAGTACTTCATATGTATTTACATAGCCATTACTGTCCTACGTGTTAGTGATGTCATGGAATACAGTAGTACTACAAATGTATTTACATAACCATTACTGTCCTATATGATATTGGTGTCATGGAATACTATAGTACTACATATGTATTTACACAGCCATTACTGTCCTACATGATAGTGATGTCATTGAATACAGTAGTATTACATATGTATTTACACAGCCATTACTGTCCTACACGATAGTGATGTCATGGAATACAGTAGTACTTCATATGTATTTACATAGCCATTACTGTCCTACATGATAGTGATGTCATGGAATACAGTAGTACTACATATGTTTTTATACAGCCATTACTGTCCTACATGATAGTGATGTCATGGAATACTGTAGTACTACATATGTATTTACATAGCCATTACTGTCCTACATGATAGTGGTGTAATGGAATACAGTAGTACCACATATGTATTTACACAGCCATTACTGTTGTACACATACTAGAACTGATACTCTTACCACTGCTTGCTCAGTTCTGTGAGCATGCATATATATGCTCCAGCCATGCAGTAGTACTTTTGATCTGTAGTTGCAAAGCCTTTTGGGTCTGGTCATAGTTGAAATTGTTCAAGTTACGATTAGCCAGTATCTCAGTAAACAAATATAAATAAATATGTCTGGCTGGTCATTTCTGACCAAGTATGACAGATTGCCTGCATTATTCTCCTCTTGGAGTAATCCATCCATTCATTCATCCATCCTCAACCCCTTTTCCCATTTTGCACATGGGGTCGAGGTATCACTTCAGCAGTGACAATCATCTCAATCCAAGGTTTACACCGCTGGGTGGCTAGCCCTGCAGCGATAGTTCATCTCGTGATATAAACTGTCCTTTTTTGGCAGAAGCCATGTCCTTACAGCATGGGAGTTTAATTTAGTTATAATTTTCCTATGAGAAATACAGTCTCTTCTTGCACCATCCCCACTGCATAGCCCTCTCACGTTAAGTTAGACGGTAAACTAGTCACTTTCATTTTCAAAATCTCTTAAGCCCTTTACATAATATTTCAGAATTTGGAGATTCCAAAGTTCTAACTACAAATTCTAAGATAAGGTATCAAAATTCACTAATGGCAGCATCAGCTCTGATGACACAGCAGGTAGATTAATGAAGGAGTTTTATGCCCATCTAGATACATATATAGAGCTGGCAGCCTCAATCAGAGCAGACTATAATGGGAAATTCAAAAAAAATTCCTTGCTGGTCCTTGGACATAAATAAATTTCACACCACCACAAAAAAGAGAACTCCTTAAATTATACAACAGATTCAGAACCCCTCATGTCAAGGATGGTATCTAAAATATTACTAAAAAATACTATTGACTCTACTAAAGTAGTCAATGAAAGTAGGTTAGCATCTGAAGCTAAGGACAATTATAAATCCTTTTTCAAGTATTGTGAGAAATGTAGGAATAATGCCCAAGATGGCTGTTAACTTTTAAAAATGGCACAACATGTTTGGACCCAGCAGACTTTACCAACATACTAGCAAACACATTCAACACTGATTTTCTTCAGAGACATCTTTCCAAAGTGCACACATCTCTGAATCTCTTAAACACTCCAATTATCATAAAGGAGCATTCACTAAAGGTGCTTTCTAAGACAAAAGTACTTCTTCCATGGGACCTAAAGGAGTATCTGGTTGTTTAATAAACAATACTAAGCATTTCCTGGCAGATCCACTCTTCAAACTCTTTAACCTACATTTAGCTGCAGGTTTTGTCTTAAAAGTTTGGCATTCTGCAGTGGTGATGCTAGCCCACAAGAGAGCCCCTACCACTGACCCAGGAATTGTGGACCCATTAGCCTGATGAGCCTCATTTGCAAAGCCATGAAACATATTATAACTGACTTTATAAACTATGATATCAAAAAATTGATTCACAAATAGTATAACTTTTTCAAGGAAAGATTTTGTTTATTGAATTAGGTTAACTTCTTTAAGAGGGTTACACAGGCTGCTGACAGTGGCCATGCTATTCACATAGTATATACTGACCTATTCAAGGCATTTGACACAAAACCCCATGGTGGAATTTTGAGAAAGCATAACACTTTGAAAATAGATCACCAAGTGATAATATTGACAGAAGATATGATAAAAGACGGAATTCGCACAGTGTGAGTGTCAGGTGCCTCATCAAAAAATGTGACTGTAGCCAGTGATGTCCCCCAGGCTCAAAGTTGGGACCCCTGTTTCTTTCATTTACTTTTCTGATCTCTGGACTGGAAACCAAGAAATCTGGCTACCTAAGTTTAAAGACAACTACAACCTATGGATTACTGTCAAGTCCCCCCTGATATCCTAACCCTTCAGCAAGAGCTTACACATGCAAATAGCTAGTATACTGAAAATTGTCTCAGAGTAAATAAAAAAGTGCAATATTGTCACACTTGGCAAAACAAATCCTCCCCTTACCATACAGTGTAAACAATACCCCATTTCAAACAGAGAATGTTGTTTGGGACTTTGGATCGTGGGTTAATAATTCCCTCACTTTCGATCATTGTCTGACAACAGTTGTCAGAAAGTGCTTTTACTTAGTGCAGCTAATTGCCAAGAGAAGAACATCAAGATGTAAAGAGGTCATTGTTCACTTATTTTTGGCATTGATTAGTCCAGTTATTGAGCAAAATGCCCCTTGTAGGATTTACCTCACTAGAATATCAAATACCTATAAAGACCCCAGAGGCTTTTACCTTAAGCTTAAAGGCTGTGAGCTGCCAGAGAGACTGGAAGCACACTGCCCCTTTAGTCAATATCTTATACACTCTTAAGGGGAGATCTTTGCCTTCTTTTTTGTGCCAGAAGAGACTCGGTTATCCTGATGGGAGATATTTCCTTTGCCTTCTGTGGCAGTACAGTCCCAGTTGTTGTGGGACTCTTGTATCTACACAAGTTTAATAGGTCCACAAATAACAGAACCAAGGACTGTAATTTTCACTTGCAGATTAATAAAATGTGACAGAGACAAATTAATTGCACAGTGCCTCCCCCTACCTCTGGAACAGACAGTTCCTGCAGATTAGCAGTGTAATACAATAAAACTCCTCAAAAGAACCTAGATGATCAGATGCACATCTACAAATTCACACCAGGTTTGACTGACCTAACTTCTAAGAGAAAGGGAATATAGCCTAAGGATGGGTGCTTGCAAAGTATGATTAGTCATGTGATTCAGTTGCCTTGAAATTCCGAGGAATCCTATGACAACAAGCATGAAAATTACAAACATTACCCATTAGGTATATTACGCTACTGTATTAATACTGTCATGTTCTATCACCAGAAATATATATGCCTTGGCTAATTATTTTGTAGTGCATGGAGATGGTGATTAACCCCAATATCCAGTAAAAAACAAAACAGGACTTCTATAGCACTAGACCCAGTCTTAACAAATGTTAAGCACCCCCTGCTTCATTTGTTAAGAATGGGTATCATGCTAGGCAGTTAAACCTGCCATTACTGAACAGCAAACAACAGTGTCAGAATTAAAACCAAATTTGTTTCTGCCTACTGTCCCTAATGTTATGTAACAAAGAGAATGTGAGAGTGTGTTACTGCCATTCTGACAGCACTCACCAAGTGCTTTATGGCTTTGAAAGCTGGAAAAATACTTAGCATTTTTTCCCTGTAACTAGTAGTACATGGAGCAGATAAAGCTTCATGCATACAAAGAATTATGATAAGGTCTCCAGTCATAACCCTTTATTATGTGTTCTCGACATGCATGTCAGGCTTTGCTCTCGAGGTGAATTTTTTGGCATCCGTGTCTCAAGCACATAATAAACAGGTTATGATTGGGGACTGCTTAAAATCCTGTATATTAGTAACATGGTTGTCCTTAGCACATGGAATAATATGTCTTCTCTTTTGTGTTGCTCAACATTACAGTACAGTAAGAGGATATATATGCATGTACACTTTTATCGTGGATGAATGCAAAAGCAGCTAAAGTGTAAAAGGCACTCTAACTGTATTGCAGTGTGAGGGGTGGCTTCTATAGTATGTGTACCTTACACAGTGTCAGACAACACTGTAATATATGGATTCACGCTCATTATGCAGTGTCACCAAATCACAAAACACACAATGTGTACATGTCATTGCAAATTACTGTTGGCACAACACTGTTGTTCTGTTGCCAAACTGAAGTATAGTTCTGCCTATGCAGAATACTAGAGGCATCATCACTATCTGGTCATTCAAAGCTGAGCTCTCTTGCATTTACTTAGCATGTATTGCACTCACCTACAATATCTATGGAAGATGTCTCAATTGCTGCATATTCATCGGCCATGCAAACAATCCTTCCACACAACGAGAACACTGAAATAACAACTTATATTTACATACATTCATAGCATGAAACCTTTGTTCACTACAGTCATGGCCCTAAGAAAAGCACATTCAGGGGTCTCCAATGATAGAAGTAGGGTAGATCAAATCCTGATACTAATACTCTGAATGTACTGCTAGTATTAAATTCTTGTATGGTACTACAGTGAAAAAAAAAACAGAAATCATGCAAGGTTTTAAAACTGATCAGGGCACCAAGCCACCATTATGAACACTTAATCAAACCGAATTGAAAAACTTGACTTTTTCCTCACATAGTTTATTCAACTCATGTTATTGTTTTTCATTGCACTCTACTATGAAACACGTGTTCTATGTATTCTCATTACAACTTTTTTTCACTCATGTTTTGTAGTGTAGCATGATACTTTGTGATTTAAAATACTGTACTTGATGTTCTGTAGTTGATCCTTTGTGATTTAAAATACTGTACTTGATGTTCTGTAGTTGATCCTTTGTGATTTAAAATATTTTACTTGATGCTCTGTAGTTGATCATTTGTGATTTAAACACTGTACTTGATGTTCTGTAGTTGATCCTTTGTGATTTAAAATACTGTACTTGATGTTCTGTAGATGATCCTTTGTGATTTAAAATACTGTACTTGACATTCTGTAGTTGATCCTTTGTGATTTAAAATACTGTACTTGATGTCCTGTAGTTGAGCCTTTATGATTTAAAATACTGTACTTGATGTTCTGTAGTTGATCCTTTGCGATTTAAAATACTGTACTTGATGTTCTGTAGTTGATCCTTTGTGATTTAAAATACTGTACTTAATGTTCTGTAGTTGATCCTTTGTGATTTAAAATACGTACTTGATGTTCTGTAGTTGATACTTTGTGATTTAAAAAATATGTACTTGATTTTTAAATGGTTGCAGTTGTGGAGCTTTTCTCCCCAGTTATCTGCTGAAAATTGGCACTTTCTGGCCCAGTCAGAATTTCCCGGTAAAGAAATGTCAAATAAATAAATAAATACAGATAGACACTATCAACTGGCATTCACACATAATACTGTCTGATGAAGAATTTGTGATTATGACATTCAAACTTTAAAGCTCTGCATTTAAAAAATAAAAAAAATGTTTCACACACACGCACACACACACACACACACACACACACACACACACACACACACACACACACACACACACACACACACCAGTTTTGAAGTTTGAACATTATAATCACAAACACTTTGTTGATTATTATTATTATTATTATTATTATTATTATTATTATAATTATTATTATTATTATGTGTGAATGCTGATTGCTGATACTAAATTCATGTAGAACACTGCATTAAAAAACTAACACCTACATGACACAGTTATGAACATTTAATCAAATGCAGAAAAATACCAAAATTATCATTCACACATGATATCTCCTAATGAAGAATTTGTGACTGTGATGTCCAAACTTCAAAACGCAAGATTAAAAAAAACACACATATATATACAAGTGTAGAGTTTTAAAGTTTAGTCAACATAATCAGATTCTTTATTTGATGATTTGTATATGTAAATGCTAATTGCTAGTATGAAATTCATGTACTGTACTGCTCTGAAAAAAATTGCTTTTAAACTGATCAGGGCAGTCTAGCACCAAACCACTGTTGTGAACATTTACTCAACGATAGATAAATATCAATAGTCTGCATTTATATATAATATCTCCTAATGAAAAACATGTAATTATGATATCAGAACTTCCAAACTCTGCATTTTAAAAAAAATACTTCACAGGAATGCATATATGAATATCTATCTGTGTGTGTGTGTGTGTTTGTATGTGTTCACTTGCTTTTGCTGAAATGCTGAATGTCGAACACCATTTTGTCGCTACACTTTGGTCAACAAGTGTGAGAAACCAATGATCCCTAGGGTTGGGGAATATGCGAGTTCCATTCCTTTGATTGAAAACCAAATTTGTCCTTTCCTGCTATTATACTATCCCAGAGTTGGGTATGTATCAATAGCTGGGGAGGTACAAGGGGCTTGCCCAAAGCATTCAATAAGTTTTCAATAATTTGAGTTTTCAACATTTTGCTAGTAGTAGGTAAACACCTGGATAGCCAATGGTATTTTTTTGAGGGGGGGTGTCCACTGAATGATGGTTCATGTCAGGGTGATGATGAAACAAGTAAAAATTTGGGGCATTTCTTGAGTAAGGATGCCTGCCTGTACACTAGCAAAAGATCTGGAGCCAAAAAATAAAACAAAACAAAAAAAAAAGCCAGATGGCAATTATCAGGGTGGAGTTGGGATGCAGATGACCTAGAAACAAGGAGCTTGAACATATGCTTGATGTCCAGCCACATGCCAAAAATAGGACAGACTGAGAGTTGACAGGCTAACTCACCCAGAGATGATGCAGTGTTCTGCCTGACAAGGGTCAAGCCAAGCATATTTGTGATGTTTGCCACAATGAACTTCACACAGTCACTGGTAGATAGTAGTATCTGAGTGTGGGATGCTGTAGAATGCCTTTGTGAGGAATAGATATGCAGTGTATATCGATTTGCTGTCATCCATTTCTTCTGTAACTTTCTCAAAGAAGTCAACCAGGTTAAGTAGGCAGGATCTGACATTGACAAATCCAAACTGGTTTGAGTCGGGAGTGTGTTGGTTACCTGTATCCATATTTATTAATTCCATAATGATCCTTTCCATAGCTTTACTTATGAGGTTGATCAGATTTATGGGTATATAATTTTTTGAGCCTGTTGAGACTCTACCTTTCTGCAAGGGAGGGTGACTGTTGCTGGAAGTGAGCAAAACTGCCATATTGTTGCTCATTTCTATATCATTTTGCAGTCATTAGCATATGATGTTGTCCAGGCTATTTTTCCACAGTGGCGCTGCAGGTAGTGCTGTTGCTTCACAGCAAGAGGTTCCCTGGTTTGGTTCCTGGCTGGAGTGCCTTCTGAGCAGATGTCCTCCATGTGTTCATGTTGATTTTTCCAGGTGCTGTGGCTTCCTCCCACATTCGAAAGACATGCTGTAGGTGGATTGGATATTCTAAATTGGCCATAAGTATGATGTAGGTCTGTATGTGTTGTATGGAAGAACAACCTGTGTCAGGGTTAGCCACTTATGGTGTGAACATTGGCTCTTGATGATTGTCACCATTGCAGTGACACCCTGGCCCCATGTGCAAAATTGGGAAAGGGGTTGTGGATGAATGGATGTACAGTGGTGCCACCTATGTCTCTGTATCAGAAGCAAAAATAAAAACTGTCTCAAGTAATCAGACAATTTAATAATATAAAAATTTACTGACAAACATTCATAACCCCTCTAAACAAACATGTTCATTAACTGCTGTGATTCATATGAAAAATCAGCTCTATTAGAACATAACATCCTACTCTTAAGAAATTCACCTTTGGGAAGAGAAGACATGAGTTGGTCTAGATGAAAACTAGACCCAATTGAATAATCTAAAGAACTATTGGGTTTTCTGCAAACTTTTGTATACAACAATTCACCAGGAGTGCCAATCAAAGTAACATCCCAGTAATTAATAACAGAAGAGTTTCTATCAAAAGTAAAATCTAAACCAAAACAATTATTTTTAGGATAATCAATAAATTCCAGTTCATGTCTAGAATCAGTTTTAGAGATAAAAATCAAATCATCAATAAACCAAAAATAACATCAAAATTGTTGAACGAAAAAAGAACAATAAATATATTCTTTCTCAAACAGACCCATAAACAAACATACATAAGCCAGGGCAAAGGAAGCCACCATAGCTGTGCCTTTCAATTGTCTAAACATTCTATCTTCAAATTTAAAAAAAATTATTAGTAAGACAAAATTCAATCAATTTAGCTAAATACAAAGTATAAAGCATATCATCCAAATGATAAATAACAGCTTCGATGACAAACTTGTGTATGTAAACTTACCACATCAGTATTTAACCAGTGCATATTCTCTTGCCATCTAAAAATCAGACAACCTCTATAATAAATGAGTAGGGTCCCTAATATAAGACGACAACTAAACAACAGCTTGATTAAGAATATTACTAATTACTTTATCTAAATTATATAAAACAGTATCTCTACTAGAAATAATAGTTCTACCAGGAATGTTAACAAGGTCTTTAAGAAATTTAGGTAAACAGTAAAAATTAGCCAGCTGGGAACAATAATTCATTTGAAATGCATGAAGGGTCTTTTTGCCTACTCTGAGGGTCATCAAACAGATGGTAGTACTGACTGCAAGTGAGGCTAGGAGGAGATCTGTTATGAGAGTCCTCATCTAGTTTCCGTCAAAGACATCATATATAGCAGCTTGGTGTTTGTTTTTTGGATGTAGCCCACCAAGATGGCTGTCTCTACTCTCCTCTAACAGTTATTTACTGGCCGGACCTTGAATATATTTTTGATTCACACTGAAAGTTATGCCTTGCACTCATTTTCATCAGTTTAGCTCATAGGCTGCTGTGTTAATAATTTAGGACCAACATTATCAGTGAGATTCACGGTCGGGTGCTGTTTGTGATTTTTAAGACTTCAGAATGGGTGGAGCCAGTAAAGCTGAGGTGGGTATATACTGGCACGTGACAAATTTTTAAAAGCAAGGTTATAACTGGTTGTATATCAGTGTACATTCTTATCAGCCATCATGCAGAAATAGTCTTGTCTGCACGTAAGACACTGTGCTGCTGATCTTCATCACAAAGACCAATGTGGCACTGGAAATGTCAGATCCAGTGTCTCTTAGATTTAGAATTATAACTTGGATGCTGTCTTCTTCCCACCATGCCCATCTGGACAACAGTGAGGGCTTGCTTCGGAATTCATATTTTTTTGTGGCACAGGCAGGTAGGTGCATTATATGTTTGCTAGTGTGGAGAAGTAAACCATCTGTCTAGGTAATACTGCAGACTCTGTGACCAGGAGAAGGAAGAACTGAAAACAATTGTGGGCATATTGGCCATATGAATTACATTATACTCCATTATAAAAGCATTTACTTCACAGTCTATATTTTCAATATTTTGTTTAAATCACTGTCTGGCTGTCTAGTCTAAATCCCTATGCATTATTATATATTTTTTGATAACTATACTGCATCTAAAGCGTACTTAATAAAATATCCCCTTGGGGACATGACCTGTAACCTACAGAGGCAGATATAACTCTGCATCCCATAATGGCTATTTTAGTCCCACAGCCAGATATTCCAATCCCATTGCATCCTTTACTGGCCTGACCACTGGCCTGCATTTTATGGTCACAGCTGTGTCACATTTGTATATAAGCATCTCCTCATTTTCTGATCTGTGTCATTATGGAGGTCTTCTATCACTGGGTCATATGCACCTCTTCTTTCATTTCTTCCATCTGTATGCATTATATCAGTGTTACATACTGCTACAGAAAAATGGCAAATATTTTGTTTTGGTGTCTTAGTTTACTGACTCTCCCTCCAAAAATATGAAGTGCATGCCTCTTTAGACTTCTTCCTAAGTAGTCACTTCTGCATTTATGATATGTTCGGTCTTTTGGTACAGTGTACACTCATTAAAAAAATGAAATATGCCATCATTTCAGAAATAATGTATTGTTAGTTTACACCTCCTCAAGCAGGCTATTAATATTCTCAATCGTATGATTCCTTCTTTTGTCCCTATGATGTACCACAGATGTAGCATAAAGCAGAATCTCGCAATTCATCTAAATCTGTTCTTGGAGATAGGAGAGCAACACTCAAGTAGCAATAGTCAAAAGGTCCTGTGCATGAAGGTTAGAAGCTGCTTTTATAAGCAACAATAAGATCCAGATTCATCATAAGTCTTCTTCACCAATTATGATAACTTGACAACATAATTCCTTCACTGTTCTTGTTTATTGGCTGTTGTGAGTAAACACGAGTATCATTTTGCAAAGACTGTCCCCTTAAGCTATTTAAGTCCATTTGCCCTCCCAGTATATTCCTTAGAGCCAGAATACAGTGTCCACTAAGCCAATCCGAGTTGTTGTTTTAATGCTCTTGGTCTTGAGTTGTCTGCCCTTACTAAAAGTTTGTATTTGGTAGCTCTTCCCCGTCTCATCTTATAAGCTCCTGCTAGTGAGGACTAGAGGATCAAATTGGGAAGTTTTTTTTCCTTTGCCTACATTTTCATTACTCTTCTAAATACCTAAGTACTGGACAAGATGGAAGGTCAGCCTGCTAGTTTCACATTTGTTGCTAGCCTTTTAGCACTTGGTCTCCTAACAGAGTGTACAAGCAGCCTTATGCCCAAAACTAATAATCCTATGTGTGTGAGGTGTAAATATCTAATTCGTCTGACTTCCCTCTTGTCTATAAACTTTCCCTGATAGATTCATACACTTCCAATACAGTGCTAATTACCCTGAGATGTATTATGCTGAGGCTGAAAAACAACTGAGTGTCTCATAGAAACAAGAAGGTTAAGTCTCAGTAAAAATCAGACCACTCATCCATCTCATGCATGCTTCCTAGTAAGAGTCAGCCTGAGCAAAAACACTGCAAATCTGTCAGACTGAATTATAGCAGCAATAAAAATGGTTTAATGATAGGTGACTCGATTGTCTGGCATACTGACATGCCACTCACAAGGCTGGAGAAGGAGGCGATTATAGTGAATTTTCTTTCATGCACCAAGATTTCTAACATTACAGAGGTCTTAAGGACCCTAACTCTTAACACAATCTGACTATAATATGGTAATGGTGTATGTGAGACTGAATGTCTTGAGACACAGAACCCTGAGAGATATGCAGAGAGACATGCCAGAACTTTCTAGGCATGTTACAAAGGCAGGTAAGATACTAGTTCTGTGTGCAATTCTTCCTTTACATTGAATGATGCTTAGATACAAAGAAAAGGTAACTGACTTCAATAGCTGGCTAAATGGTTGGTGTCAGTACTTGTCAGCATGGATTAAGATGATCAGCAGTCCAGCTTACTTTGCAAAGGGTGCCCTTCACCTCTCATTTCAAGGCTTTCGTATATTGGCTAAAGCCTTTGCTGCACTCCTGGTGCCTTTTTTTAGGCAGAGTCCAGTTGATGGACATTTAGTGTAACTAACATATCATTCCTAAAATTAGAGTGCATTATACTGACTCTTTAATGCTGAAAGTCTAAACAATGAATTGCCTGATGTTGAGACACTCGTTAATTTGGAAAACATCTCTGTCTCCATAATTACTGAAATGTGGTTTAAATATGAAGAGGCTGTCTCTATTACTAGAGTTTTGCACCTTCATGCTTCTACAGTTGCCATTTAGCCTGGAAGAGTCTCCATATTTCTCAAGGAACATAGTACATAGATTGCCTAGGATTCACAAACTGAATTCATTGAAAAAGATGACTCTAGGTAGGATTAATTATTAACTAATAGCTTGTTACAGGACATCTTCTTTGTCCCTTGATGACCATGTAAGATTTCTCAGTGTTCTAATTGATCTTCCTATTAGCAAAAACTCACTCATTTTGCATGACTTCAACTACCCTTTAATAAACTGGGACACCTATACCTCCAATGTAGGATAAATTCCTAGACTTAATAAACAAAAATTCCCTTTAACAGCTGGTAAATAAACCTACTAGATGACACAGCATTCTTGACCTAATTCTTACAAATGTGTCCACCACTTGCACTAACCCTCTGGTATCTCCTTCCCCAGTGGGATCTGATCATAAACATGTGACCTTCTCCTTTAACCTCCCAAAAGCTCCTACAGCAAACCTCGCTGAGTTTAAGGACTACAAACATGTCAAACTCAACCAGTTATGTGACAAAATAGAAAAATTCACTAATGACTGCATCTCCCAGACCTTGACACAGCAGCAAGTTTTGCGAAGGAATTCTTTGCCCACTTAGAAAAATGCATAGATCTAGCAGTCCCTATCATTACCAAGTATCATGGAAAATTTAAAAACAAACTACAACAGTGGTCCACCATCATAAACAGACTTTGCAATGAAAGAAATAATCTTCTTACATTGTGTAGTAGATCTAAAACCCATCTTCTCAAGGATAATATCAAAAGTATTTAAAAAAAATTAAAAACACTAACAGGTCCATTAAAGGAGACCATGAATATACGCTGGCCTCTGAAGCCAAAGATAATTATAAATCCTTCTTTAGCTTTGTTACAAAATTAAAAAAAAATATAATACATCAGAAACTATTCATAAGGGGACCTTCTATGATGATCCAACTAACATTGCCAATATTCTTGGGAACAAGTTTAGTGTCAAATTTACCCCTGAGACTTTTGATCAAAACCGCAAAATATCTGAATCAGTAACTGTTCCAGTTATATCTAAAGATCATTTAAAGAAAGTGCTAACTAAACCCAAATATACTTCCTCCATGGGACTTGATAGTATACCTGGTTGCTTAATTCATGGTGATAAATATGCCTGTGCAGATACACTGTTCAAACTGTTTAACTTAAATGTATGTACTGGTTTGGACCCTGATGAGTGCCACATAGCACTCATGATGCCCCTCCATAAGGGTGTTTTCTTCAACCAACCTACGTAATTACAGATCTAGCAGCCTTACAAGCCTCATCTGCAAAGCCAGTGAATATATTATGACTGACCTCATAAACTGTAATATCAAGAAACTTGAAGGGCAGGTCCTATCCATTTAATCTGGTAAATTTCTTTGAAGGAGTTATGTAAGTTGTAGATGATGGTCATTCAGTGCACACATTGTATGTTGACCTGGCTAAGGCCTTTGACAACATTCCCCATGCTACTGTCATGTTGTTGTGTCTTTCAGCTTTTCCCAGTTAGAGGTCGCCACAGCGGAACTCCGGTCCGCTAATGATTGGCAGTAGATTTTTACGTGCTGAGTTGCCGGCCCTGATGCACAACCTTCAATGAAGGTATGCCCATTCACACATGTCTCCACACAGAAGACACTCTAGCTGAGAATCGAACAGGACAACGTCTTACTGTGAGGTGACAATGCTACCGCAGCACCACCACCGCAGCTTCCCCATGCTACTGTCATACAAATGCTAATTACTTTAAAAATTGACCCACATGTGGGAAGATTGATAACAAAATGACTAAAAGACTGAGCCCACACAGTACAAGTTACAGTTACCTCATCAGAAAGTATGAAAGTGACCAGCAGTGTCCCTCAGGGCTCAGTCCTGGGACCTCTCCTTTTTAGTATTTACTTCTCAGCTCTCCAGGCAGAGAGCCATGACCTATGGCTAACAAAGTTTGCAGATGATTTTACCTTCTGCAGTGTTCCTTGTCAATAGACACTATCCATTGTTAGTCCCAAGCAACAGACCTGATCTAAGCACAGCTTGTGTACTTATGATTTTGTTAAACATCCTTAGGTACTGTTAAGATCCCTCTTCCACACTTGTAAACAAAAATGGGCCAGGTCAAAGTATGCAACAGCTTTTAAAGCCCATTGTTCCTCACAGAAAGACTTTATTTCTGACTGTTGTCTGTTTGCCTTTTCCTTAATTGTAAGCTCCGCATCCTAGGTGTCCCATATTGAATCTATTTCTGCTCCTTATACAAGGTAGATTCCCATTTTACAACTACAGCTTGTTGACTTGTAGAATTTGAAGGTAGATTTTACATGCTTTTCTCTCCTTGTAGAAGGTAAAAACTTTGGGCAGAGCAGATTAGGGTGTAAAGTTTTTAGTTTTGCAAATGTACTGAGCATGTCCTAAAGATGTGTTGAACAATTTGCAGTGGTCTATGAATCAAATCTGAATCTCTCTGACTAGCTTAGCCTTTCCTAGAATAAATTGAATTGTAAATAGCTGCAACATCAACCTCTGACACACTGATATTTATTTATACAGAATGTAGTCCTCCTCCACAAGGTCTCAACCTGTTCAGAGGCCACTGTGGAACACAAACCATGAAAATGTGTCAAACAGTCAAAATGTGGAACATTCTATTTTTAAACTTTATGAAAAATACTTCACTTTCCTAGTGCATGGGTGAAATCGTCTTTCAATAAAATGCATCTTGCTGCAAAGTACATGTTAGTCCAGAGTGCACACTGTGCATTTCACTATCAAAATGGTCAATAAAAAGGGTACTTTTCTTTTAAACCCCTACCAGTTTGCACTGCTGTATTTTGCCGGTATTTCAGTAGCGGACACAAGTTTCACTGTGACAAGTACATCTGTACAAGTGACACTCAAGTTTCTATTTAACGGAGAACTTCCGAAGCCACAGAATTGTGCATTCATAAAGGGAAGTTTGAGGTTTATTGGTGCAATTTTGGAGACAGACAACACATGCAGCAGAGTACTATTTAGTCTTCTAAAGAAACTGTCAGACAGTTGGAAGTATTCTTTGTTTCGTGTATATAACTCATGAAATAACGGGTTCCGATTCCAAGGAATGCAAGATATGTGCACTCATTTACAAGAAATGTTGCAGCTGAAGGGAAAAAAATTGTCCTCCTTCAAATTACTACTGTGAAAATGCTTCTCATGACAACATTTCTACACTACGTAATGCTATGTATGTGTTCAAGCAGAATGTGACAACTGTTCACTTGTAATGCTTCTTACAAAAGCGCAAACTGGTTACATTTCTTTCTGTCAATATTCTAGGCTTAAAAAAAAAAACTCATGGTTTATTTGTAATAATGCCACCAGTTCACCGTGTCACTCAGGTCTTGCATTTCGGTAAGTCTTGCATATGAAGAATTTGTCATTGTTTAACTTGCTGCCTGCAGCTGTCAGTTTACTGTCTGTCATTGCCTGGTTTTACCATTAAGTAAAAGAAAATGGAAAGGCTCGTGATTGCAATAATGAAGCACATTTATTTATTTATTTATTTATTTATTTATTTCCAATTTGATTACAGGGAGAGCCCGTTTTCAGTGGAGGCCCAGGGAGAAAAGCTCCATGAAACAGATTACAGTAAAGATAGCAGTCCAATAAAAATAGGGTACAACTACAAATACATATCAAATACAAAGTGTGAGCAATATTGCCCATAATGGAAAAATATTGTGCAGATACAGTTTAACAAATGACACAGTTAAAGTCAAAGTCAAAAGCTATTTACAATATTTACAGAGTGTGAGAGATTGTATGGGAATTAGCTATAGAAGGTTATAGCCAGCTATAAGGTGCTTAGGAACTCAGGAGGATACCCTCCCAGGGGCTTTTGTTAGAGAGTTCTAGGTAGGAAGAATGCAGTTACATTTCCATTTGGAGGACAGGTAAGTGTAAAGCTGTGTTTTGACGTAGTTTGTATTTGACATTGTCCTTAGTGTGGAAGGGAGAGAGTTCCATTTCTTACCTAAGGAGAAGGAGAGAAGAAGTTGTCCAGCAGGATGTTTAGGTTTGTGGATAGTAATCAAGTTTTGGTGTTCAGATCTGAGAGTTCTGTTTAGGGTGTATGGGGGAAGGATGTTGGTTAGAGCTGGGTATTTGGTTGGATTAAATATTAGTCTATGTGCTGTAGTGAGCTGGAGGAAGTCCAGGTAATTTGTGAATTCTAACCAGTTGAGGGATTGGAGGGTAACACAGTGATGTATGGAATGTTTGGCTTTGGTGGCAAATTTAGAAATTTTGTTATAACAGCTTTCAAGTTTGGAAGTGATGGAAGAGGATAGGTTAGTTAGTAATGGGGTAGTGCGGCGCCGTACAGAAGGGAGGGAAGGAGTAAGAGGAGGCCAGAGTATGCCTGGTAGAAGTAGAGAGGAAGTGGTTGTTCCTGTATAGCATACCTAGTTTTTGCTGGGTTTTCTTTATATTTTGCTGAATATGGATGTCGAACTTGAGGTGTTCGTCGATAGTTACACCAAGTAGTTTGGCAAAGGGAACAACTTCAGTCAGAGAGTTGTTTTGGCTAAGGACTTGGAAGAAATTTTTATCAACAGAGAAAGATTTTGAGGGAGTGAATATTAGTATTTTAGATTTGTTAGCATTGAGAGAAAGGTGATTTTGGCACATCCCAGATCTCAGTAGTTGAGAAGGCAGTCTGAGTTTTAGATAGGAGTTCAGAGAGGTTAGAGGCAGAGCAGACAAGTGTAGAGTCATCCGCATATTGGATGACTTTGACATTAGGAATAGCAGAGTGAAAGGTATTGATAAAGATATTAAACAGCATTGGTCCAAAGATGGGGTGGGAGGATGGCAGAATGGTTAAGGTATTTACCTTACAGCCACAAGGTGCAGGGTTTGAGTCTCACATGGGGTAATTGGCTAGGCTTAAAATGGCCTGCAAGGGCAATTAGCCTAGTACTAATCTATGAACTGTGGTACTCCAGTAGGAGTGGGTAAGAAAGGTGAGGTGCCTTTTTTCCATTTCGCAGCCTGGTATCTATCTGACAGATAGCTTGAGAACCAGGAAAGTGTGTTTTGGGAGAGATTTAGGTTTCATAGATGACTTAGAAAGTGCTTATGGGAAATAGTATCTAATGCTTTAGAGAGATCTAAAAGCACTGTGGATACCAAGTTCCCAGAATCTTGGGCTTGACTGGCAGTTTCTGAGAATGAGAGTAGAGCTGTTATTTTTTTAGTCAGGAAAGGCATAAATTGGAGGTGGATGCATATTTCTAGGATTTTGGAGATTGTCCAGAGAAGAGCTATAGGGCGGAAGTTTGAAATTTTAGTGTTTTTGCCTCCCTTGTGGAGAGGAAGAATAAAGGCAGAACACCAGAGTTTATGGACATAGGATTCCTTTTTGGAGCTATTAATTAGGATACTAATTTTGAGAGCTATACCATCGGCAGCAAACTTGAGAAAAGAAGACGGGATGTTGTCAGGTGCATTGGAGCAGGGTTTAAGTTTGGATATAAGTCTTTTTATGCAGTTTGTGGAGACAGGTTTAAGCTCAAACATAGGGGGGAAATTATGGGGACTTAGATGAGGTGGAATGTAGGAGAGATGGGTTGTCGGTGGGAAAAGTTTTTATGGAAATGCAGTATTCTCCAGCAGTGAAAGACTAAAACACAATTGAATGAAGTTATCTGGTGTGGAGACAGTAAAAGGAAGCTACAGTCGTAATCTATCCATGTAGTTCTTTTAACAGTAAACATTTCTCAGTCCTGTACAAATGACTGAATACCGGCAAAACACAGCAGCGCCAGCAGGGTGAAGACGTGGTAGGGGTTTAACGGAAAAGTACCATAAAAAGGAATACCAACTGTATTTTTCAGTAGTTAGTACATGAGCAAAGCTGAGTACTTGAATGAATACTGCTCAGTAAAGCCACAGAATGCACTGAAATATATTTGGTAAAAAAACAGCTGCAGTCTGTACAAAGCCACAGAATGCACTGAAATATATTTGGTAAAAAAACAGCTGCAGTCTGTACAAAGCCACAGAATGCACTGAAATATATTTGGTAAAAAACAGCTGCAGTCTGTACACCAGTGGCATATACACCTAACACAAATGAGTCCTAAAAAGGTTTAGTACTGCTCAATGTTTCAGTATGAATATGTGGTTACAATGTGTATTGTTGAATGGTCATGTGGTTGACTGGTAGGTCAAGCTTGTTTATTTACTGACTGCACATTTCATTTATTGATTAGGTCTTAACAGAGGAAAGATTTGCCTTTCCACCCCACGCAGAACTCATGTTAAAGCCTATTTGAATGAATGCAATTAGTGTTCTGCACAGAGGACAGGTTTTGTCCCCTTACAAGACCCATGTTAAAGGTCATTCTTGTGTATTGACACAACATGCTTCGGAGAAATGGAAAATGAAGTAATCATCTGACCAAACCTAACAGAACTGAAAGTTTGTATAAAATTAAGATAAGAACAACACAGTGAGTGTCTGGCTCTATGGTATACAGACTCTAAAAAGATATTTGCAAAGGAACACCTGCAAAGTGTCAGTAGGCAACATGACCATAAACTGGCAAAGGTACATTTTTAGTTCAGTATACCTCACCCCACAAAGCAATTATGGGTAAAATTAATTAGAGGAAACTGCCTTTAAACTCACTTATCAAGCCCGTCCTTAAATGCAGCACTGCATACTAAACCTTAGTCAAACAAGTTGCCTGAAACAGCATGAAATAGTTAACAGGGAGAAGAGCTCTTATAATTGCAGTATGCGACAGTGTGAATTATTGATGTTTTATTGAAAGCATTTATTTGTAAATGAATAATTCCTATAAAGTAGCATCATTAGGTCACACAGTCATAAGCTACCAAACCTATATATATTTTCATTGCATTTACTTTCATCCCACAGCACATTTAAAAGAATGCGCAGCATAACAACGTAACAGTTTAACAAGGGAATCATTAACCTAATACAGTAACTCCATGCAAGTTACTTACTGGTTCTAATGTGACTCAGCAGCTCCAATCTGCAAGCACAGGGTGCACAGATTTCCCCAATCAAGCCACGGATTCCTTGCATTGAAACACGAACTAACCAATCAGACTCTCATCTCATACTGATGTGTTAAGCCACAGCCACATGAAACAGTCACAGTTTATAGATCTTTTAGCACAACACTGAACACAAACATCAGGGTGAGATGCCACATCTAAAGTGAACTAATAATTTACAGCTGCAATTCAAAAATCAAGTGGGTTAAGGTGTTGCAGGATTCCCATTTGACAGAGGCATGTTGACATGCATACCACCATCAAGAAACATGCATTTCATTTTCACTGGGGATCTGCCTTGATCTAAATTTTATTTATTCACTTACGTAGCATTTGTTAACCTTATAGGTAGACCATTACAAACTGAACTTTTTCATTCTATGACTTGGTTCAAAAGGCAAGTGGAGCCACAGGCAGCCAGTTAAGGCAATCAGTACACACGTAACACTCATAAGCACTGTTATATGAAGTGCAGCTAATATGCACAATGAAGATAACAAGAAAGAAACTAGCGAATGTGTTTTCTACTCAATGCCCAGTAGTTAAAAGAGAACACTATTAAATTTCTAATGACCACAAAGACTAACTGCAGAAAATACAAAGTCAAGGGACCGAGTGTTGAAAACATGCCAGCACATATGATTTAAGCATGAAATATTCAACATGTCAACGTACAGATATACTGAAACACTAGGACTCAGCTACATCAGTCTGCTACCTTGTAACACTATAATGCTTGACAACATAAGGGTGTAATATCCACCAACTTCCTTAATTTTGGTCAGATATAAACTGAAGAGGGTATGTTCATCGGTATACTGTTTTCAACTGAGAATCACTGTCACTGCAGTTTGTGTTAGTGCAACAGCAGTGAATCAAAGTTTTGGGGCTTTTAAAGATTATTTGAGGTCATACAAACCTGGAGTGAGTAAAAATAAGTAAGAAGAGTTTGGAAAACCAGTCCCATACATGGAGGGTGCAGGGGCTCTTGTCCCCATGCAACAGTGTTTTTTCTCCATATGCTTGAAGCTTTTTCAAATGGTTTATTTTGTAGAGATGAAGCTACAGCCCATCTTAACTTGTCCAGATGCAGTGGAACAAAACCTCTTAACTGTCCAGAGTTTTTCAGAATGTCCAGATTTTTGCCTCATATTTTTGGTGTGTTCCTCTTAAATCTGTAGATTTCTGGCAAATCATTAGGGATTCATCCATCCATCCAGCCATCCTCAACCCCTTTTTCCCATTTTTGCACATGGGGGTCAGGGTGTCACCTCAACAGTGGCAATCATCTCGAGCCAATGTTTACACCTCCAGGTGGCTAGCCCTGCCACAGTAGTCCACTCGTACCACTCACTCGCACCTACAAGCAATTTTGAGTGTCCAATCTGCCTACTGCATGTCTTTGGAATGTGGGAGGAAACTGGAGCACCTGGAGGAAACCCACTTGACCACAGGAAAGACATGCAGACTCCACACAGAAGACACCCCAGCCAAGAATCAAACTGGAGAACTTCTCACCATGAGGTGACAGCACTAACCACTGCATCACCATGGCTACCCTAAATTATTAGGGATTGATATAATTAAATAATGACAGGCATTTGAGTTTAAGACTTCCTATACTGGACAAAAACATAAGCAAATGCAAAATCTGTTGTTTTAGCAACATTCTAAGTTTATAATACATATGTGCCTCTGGTTTTCAACATTTATCCCCCCATTATGTTTGGCTTTGTGCAGATTTCTTGTGAAGAGGTTTAGGGCATGAGTGGAATTATCGATTCCAATATAGAGGTCTTTAATAATGTCAAAAGTGAACATGATTGCAGCAATGAGCTATGTATACATCCAGAAAGTTGCCTGAATTGTACAAAACATTGTTAAACAAATGTAATGAAAAAAGTATGTAGACTATGTACGTGATTCAGACAATATGTGAAATGGAAAGGACTATATGGATGCATAGGAAAAATGAAGCAATGCAAAGAAAAAATAAGTTCCATAAAGCCAGAAAATGAGCATGTACCTTAAACATGTCCCTGTTGTAAGATTGTCCCCAGTGTCTCATTTTCCCCTGCCCGCATAATTCAGGGATGATTACAAGTTAGTCTAGATTGCCAAACATTTGAGTTTATAACCTTCAGTAAAGTCATGATAGAGTAAAAGCCTATGAAGCAGGGAGGTATGACTAATGTTTCCTATTGCTCCCCCCTCATAGGTTCATAGGGTGGTACTAGGCTATCTGCCCAAAGGCATTTATAAGCCTAGCCAGAATGTGTTGGCTTTCGCCACCCCCTTAGATTAGTTCCCTGTACCTCTGTCCAGCAGAGCCATTGAAGTGATCCCCGAGGTAAACTTTCTGTTTTCCATCCACTCGTCAAGGTTTCTTTTGAAGAGTGTTAGCGAGGAGCTCTGCCTAATGTAGATTGGGATCTTGATCCAAAGCATGTGAAGTCTCTGGGACAGGAATATATCCCTCCAGCATGTCCTATTTATTGTTGTGGTGAGGTTTAGATCCCTAGAGTGTGTGGCTCGAGGGGATAAGGTTTTCTTTAGGTGGAGCATGTCCATCAATTCTGGGTTGGACATGGCCTTGTATGTCAGGCAAAGATCACCTCTGAGTAGGTGGTATGCAACCAAGTACAACTGGAGTTTCTTCAGTCGAGCTGCATAGGGCATCTGTTTGAGGCCAGTGATCCTCTTGGTGAGGTACTTCTGTGGTCTTTCCAGCTGTTGCAGGTGTCTTGTAAGGTACATCCCAAATGGGGCATTGTACTCTATGATTGGTCTGATGAATGATGAGTAGATGGGCACAATGACCTCTTTTGATCTGGATGCGAACTCTTTTGTGATTAGGTGGGTCACGTAGAAGGGTTTTCTAACCACTTTGGCAATGTGATTATCAAAGGTGAGATTACTATCTACTCGGGTCCCCAGATCCCTTATTATGTCTTCCGTATTTAGGGGACTGCCACCCATGTGGTAGTTTGTGGGTACTTTGTTTTTTCCACAGAGGATGACTATGCACTTTTCGGAATTTAGCTTGAGGCCATGATTTTGACACCAGGTGTCCGTCTCAGTGAGACCCTTTTGGAGGATGTCTGTGTCAGCCGGCGAGTCAATTATAGCCCCTAGTTTGCAGTTGTCTGCAAACTTGGTCAGCCATAGTCCTCCTGTGCTTGCCTGTACCTCTGAGAAGTATATGCCGAACAGGAGGGGTCCTAGGACTGAGCCCTGGGGAATGCCACTTGTAACAGGTTTAGAGTCTGACCTAGCTTCCGCAACTCTCACCATGTGGGTTCTGTCCATGCGCCAGTTGGCAACCCATCTTGTGATGTAGGGGTTTATGTTCAGGCTGGTGAGCTTGTCTATAATACCAGAATGGGAAATGGTGTTGAAGGCCTTAGCGAGGTCTAGGTAGGCTGTGTGTACCACCTTTCCCTCATCTATAGCCTTGGTAACTGTCTCAAAGAAGTTCACCAGGTTTAGGAGGAATGATCTGCCCTTAACAAAGCCAAACTGGGTAGGGTCCAGTGTTTGGAGGATCCCAATGTCTCTGTTAATGAGTTCCATGATGATGCACTCCATAGCCTTGCAGACCAAGCAAGTCAGGCTTATAGGGCGATAGTTCCCAGGGTCTGTTGTGGCTCCACCTTTGTGGAGCGGAATAACTGTTGCTGTGTGCCACTCTATGGGTATGTAGCTTGTGGAGAGGCTGAGTTTGAACAGTGTGTTTAGGTGAGGGGTTAGTTCGTCTTTGAGCTCGTGTAGGATGCAGCCTAGGACACCGTCTGGTCCCATTGATGCTGTGTTTTTGGATTTGGAGAGGGCTGTTTTAACCCAAGTGTCTGTGATTTTAGGGACTCTACATTCTTCTGGTATGGTTATGGGCCCTTTTGGGGGTGAGAGGGGGGTGAAGTTTGCACTGAACCTGTCTGCCAGGATGTTGGCAATATCGGTTGGTTCAGTGTATTTTGTGCCATTCTGCACTAATTCGCTGATACTGATCCGGATTTTCTCCTCTCTCTTTTTGTGTTTCTTACTCCTTCTATTGTATACATTGTTTGCTTTGAGAGAGCAGGAGTCCACCAGACCGGGTTTCTTTGGTGAGGTTTGGTCTTGGTTTTTCTTTGGCATGCTTGCATGCATGCATATGCATTCTTGTAGCATGCATTAGTAAAGGATTTTGCAGTTTGGACAGTGTTATCCTTCAGCATGTGGGCTTTGAAACTTCTTTCCAGGGTCTTAAGTAATGTGAAGTTTGCTTTTGAAAAGCTTTTTGGTGGTTTTCTTGTCTTGGGTGGGTGCGTGAATATGGATAACCAAAGTGATTTGTTAGTTGAACCAGGGCATTTTTTAAATTCTAGGAAAAGTTGGGCAAGAGGAGGAGTTAGTAGTAGTTCTCCCCAGTTAATGTTTGGGGTGGTGAAATCACCCGATATTAGGGTGTTTGGTAGACCTTTTATTTTTCCATGATCTGTAGCAAGTTGAATTTGAATTACACAGTTTGCCCATTGTTGGTTTGCACGGGATGATCTCTGAAGCATCGTGGCTAACCTGGACCTGTGGGTATGGGTATCCTTGATGAATATGGATACACACCCGCTTTATTTTCGGTTTGGGTTCTGTGGCCGAAATGTTGCTCTCCTGAGCCTTAAACCAGGTTTGTGTTACTAAACATATATATTCATTTTCCATATACTGAGATTCTCCTGATTGCCATTTTTGAGGTTTGGCTCTGGTGAGTAGCATTACCCCCAGTTTTTTGTTACTTGTTTGTCTTTTGAACTATGGAGTGGGTGGAGCCTCTTTGGCCAGTATTCAAAGCTAAAGAAATCGAGAATTTTTTCTTTATACCGTGGTATCATTCTATGCTACTCAGGTCAGGGTCATACTGGCTCGGCTATGTGATCAATTCACACCAACATGGACAATGACAGCTAGTATGTTGGGTATGTTATTTTGCCTCTCGCGCAAAGCCTTCTCTCACAGGTGAACAACTATACTACGAGAAAGGCGGGAAGCAAGTATATATATATATATATATATATATATATATATATATATATTTTTTTTTTTTTTTCAGTATATATATATATATATATATATACTGTAGTTTGTAGTTTAACAGAAGACTAAATTTCACTACTGCGAAGTTTCACTTAGTTTCAGCTAAAACTTGTGTGGTGGCTAAAGCACAGACAGATCCTCTAGGCTAATTAAAATATAGATAGATACTAAAGTGTGATTACACCACCACTCTTATAGCAAAATAACTGCAGATACACACAGCACACTGTTCAGAAACACACATTAGGAAACAGAAAAGTAGAGCAATTCCAGAGCCACCGACAATAGAACACACGGCTAATTAGCTTATACCATCCACCCAATTGCCTCATGTCTGAAGTGAACTTCAAGCTACATGTTTGTCTTCAGCTGAGCATTTTGTAAATGTTTCTCTCTGATGGTCATTCTTGACAGATTTCCACCCTAAATTCACATTGCAGTCTCTCTACTGCTTCAAAACATTCTTATGAATTATTTTTGCAAGTCTTGATAGTCCCAGTTTCACTATGTTTTGCACAGCCCAAGAGCATCTAGGGAAAGAAAGCACAAGTACTTCAAATATGAGCATGCTCAGAAAATATAAGATATGTGTTATTTTGCTACGACATATATAAATGAAATGACAGAAAATATTACTTTTCTGTAAAAGAGAGTATCATTGTTGGTTCTGATTTCATGAAAACACACCAGTAATATGATTCTGGTATATACCAAGTTTGTCCACTTGAAAAAATGCTAAATATACAGCTCCCTGTTATGATTTTAAAACACATAAGTGAGAGTTCAGAAATTATCAAAAAAAAATGTCAAGCATCACTCTTCACCTTTTAAGTTCTTTTTTGCAGGGTCCAGTCTCCACACAGCACCAAACTTGTATATGCCACCACCAAGACTACCATATCTCTGAGAAAAGGAAATAATCCAAAAAAGAGCCATCTCAGCCTAGATAATAAGTCTGCATTTTTGCTCATTCAGACTTGCTTTCCCAGGACTCACACTGATGACTCAGAGGAGTAAATAGCTACCAAATACACTACTTTTTGTGAAGCAAACGGCTAAACTGTAACATCCAAATAGCTACATTAGACCACTGGTGGTATCTAGTAATAAAGAAACATTTTTGTAACTGCACAAAGCATTATAGCAACTTTCTCACAATAGCTTACTGTGAGCTTCAGATACAAAATGTACTTATTCAGTTATAATAACACATACACAACTTTATCTTCTTGAAATGCCATGAGCCTAAATGGGTGGTAGTCATAAGTCAAGTGACAAAAAGTCTACATTCAGAAGAAATAAACAGGACTTTTCAATGAGAATGAGTAAAGTGTTTTGGATGATTATTTTACTCAGTATACTGAGCAGAAGGTCACTACAGCATCCACAACAAGTGAATATAATCTAAAATGTCAGACAGTAGTAAAGGCACATGAATGTAAGCCATGAGACCTGGCTTTGAAAAGCTATATCTCTGTCACACTTTGACATTCTATTACACAATGTTCAGCTAGCAGCAGCAGCAGGGTATTCAGCTACAAAAATCACTTGAGATTGCTATTCATACTTCACAGCTTCCAGTGTAGCATACCGTCTGAATCTGACTGCCGATTTAGTCACTTAAAGCATAGCATTGTACCAAAAGCATGTTCCAACTGAAAAAATAACACGCGTGGTGTGTGTGTGCTTGTATAACAAGACAGGTAGATAGACAGACAGATATTTAGATAGATAGATGCGCCTGTTTTCTGGTGAAATATACAGGATGTTTACTTCTACGTTATGAGAACTTAGTGCACATATATTCTGAAAATTAGTTTTACTTGGCCTTTTGTGCAGAAGTCGAATAGTACCTAGGTGAAAAAAATTAAAAAGCTGGATTTAATACTTGTATATGTGAGGTCATATGCCAGTTCCCCAAATGCCGTTCACAATTAAAAAATTCAGGGACTACTAATAAGATACTAGGGAACAAAACACTCACATAGAGACCTACTGGAATGTATTCCATCAGAGATGGTAAACTACCTTTGCCTGTTAAGGAATTACATAAATATAATGGCCATGTTGATCTGTGACAGATACTGTTGCCCCTCCTCAACAGATCATATAATTACTCATTCATAAGTGACCATGTAAATACTATTTGCTTTCATACATCACATTTGAGATGATATATAAAAGTTTTACCTGCCACCAAAAAATATATCTTCATTCTGTATACTCCTAATGTTTTGCTGAGATGAACATAGAGTATAACATCCATAGTAATGTATTTCTATTTGTTGTTACAGGGCACGCTAACCCCAGTGATGATTGCCATAAATATTAAATAAAAAAAAAAAAGAAAAATGAATGCAGGGGGCATTGCTCTGCGGGTGTTGTTATATTATACCCACACATCTACTTGGTTTTCTGCCAGGAAAAAAAACAAAGTAAATGAACATCCAGTAACAGTAATGTGCTTCAGTTTGGAGCTTTCAGACACTAAGCTCTGTCCCCACCCCACCCAAGCAACAATAATAATCACTTGCTCAGTCTGCCATTTGCTTTCTTCCCACTGATTTCCATAACTCTCAACCTTCCATCCCTAAAATGTGGTACAGCACCTCTCAAACTGTGGAACAAGTGGACAAAAACAGGTGTACTTACTAACAACTTCATTTGGGAAGCTCAAAGGGTGTCTAAAATATGTTACTTTATATAGTACATATAAAAACGTACTTGATAAATATTATTTGATAATACTTATTATAGATATTAGCTAAAACAAAATCTAACAGTAAATATGTGACTGACCGTTTCAGTGTAGAACAGTATGGAACATGGACTTTTTAAGGCTCAAAACGATAAGTGCTCAATGTATTTAGGTGCAGTTGAGAGGTATGCTTTCAACTGTTACTGATTTTGCCTCATATATTTGCCCTATCATGAGTAATTTTGTAGTAAATCTCTGAGAATTATAACCAGTCAGTAATGAGCCATTAGAGTTTCAGACTTCTTATTGTGCAGAAAAATCCATGTTGATAGGTGCAAAACCTTTTATGCTGTTATTATTTACATGAATTAGAATAATATTTAAAAATTATCCCAAATTTTGGACTTTTGTTCATAATTCATGAGCAAAGAAATTGAGAGGCATTGTCAGTCATAGTAAAAAAAAATCTCTATTCTGCTTTGGCAGTGTCTGCTGTTATCACTGTCCACAGTTTTATCTGGGTTCCTGATAATAAACCAGTACAGCTACATGCCTGCACAGGGAAAATGGTAGCTGAAGAATTAAGATCCATATGTTTGTGGTTCCCAGTAGTCTCTGGTCATACGACTAACTAGAAATTGAAAACACGGATCATTTGCTAAGATTAACCAATTTCTGAGGCATAGACTGCATAGTAATAGGACATGGGTAGGCTATCCATGTCCTATTACTATATTGGTATCATGGGACAGAGGTGAATTGAGCACAAAACATTCTTCGTGTTTTACTGAGGAACTCAAAGCTGGCCTTAGGTGAAATGACACCATAAGTGAAAAGTTGTATTCTACCAATAACACTACCCAATTCTCTTCCACACATAGTGAGGTATTTCTGCGGCCTTTCCAGTTGTTGCAGATGTCTTGAGAGGTACATACCAAATGGGGCATTGTATTCTATAATGGGTCTAATGAGGGATGAGTACAGTGGGACAATGACCTCTTTTTTTCTGGATGAAAGGCCCTTAGTGATGAGGTGTGCCACAAAGAAGGATTTCCTGACTGTTGTGACAATGTGGTTATCGAAGGTGAGACCACTGTCCACCTGTGTCCCTAAGTCTCTTATCACACTTTCGGTGTTTAGTGTACTGCCACCTATATGGTAATTCACGGGTACATGTTTTTTCCCAAAGGGGGATAACTATACATTTCTTGGCATTCAGCTTGAGCCCATGGCTCTGGCACCAAGCATCTGTTTCTGTAAGGCCCTTTTGTAGAGTATCCACATCATTTGGGGATTCAGTAATGGCTCCCAGTTTGCAGTCATCTGCGAACTATGTTAGCCAGAGTCCCTTAGTGTTGGTCTGTACTTCAGAGACGTAGATGCCAAATAAGAGCAGTCTCAGGACTGAACCCTGAGGTACTCCACTTGTCACTTGTCTGGAGCTGGATTTGGAGTCGGCTACTTTTACAGTGTGGGTTCTGTCAGCAAGCCAGTTAGCAACCCATTGGGTGACGTAGGGATTAATGCCCAGCTTAGTAAGTTTATCTATGATTCCAGAGTTGGGGATGGTGTCAAAGGCCTTGGCAAGATCTAGATAGGTTGTGTGAACCACCTTACCCTTGTCTATGGCTCTGGAGGCTGATTCAAAGAAGTCAATCAGGTTCAGAAGACAAGATCAGCCCTTCATGAACCCAAACTGGGTGGGGTACAGTGTTTGAAGGTTGCCAATGTCTTTCTTTATAAATTCCATGATAATACGTTCCATGGCCTTGCAGATAAGGCTCGTCAGACTGATGGGTCGATAGTTTCCGGGATCCAAGGTGGATCCCCCTTGTGGAGTGGGATAACTGTAGCTGTGCTGCACTCAGTGGGCACAAAACCTGAGGTGAGGCTTTCATTAAACATGACACTTAGGTGAGGTACCAGTTCATATTGTAGTTCATGTAGTACACAGCCCAGGATGTCATCTGGTCCCATGGATGCTGTATTCTTAGCTTTGGAGAGTGTGTTTTTTACCTGTGTGGCTGTTATTACTGGAATTTGGCAATCTTCCGGTTTTGAGATGGGCCATTTAGGTGGTGAGAGGGGGGGTGAAGTTGGCACTAAATCGATCTGCCAGGATATTGGCAATATCCTTAGGATCAGTATATTTAATGCCTGCTATTATGTTATGATTGAAGCCTTCAACGATGTACCAGAAAACAACAATATTTATGTGGAACAGACCAAAAATATGAGCTAAAATTATCAGGGACATGAGTGGTTTGAGTATCTGCCATACATCTCAACTCCTGTTTGCCCAAGAGTCAGAGACAAAGCCAAAAATATGGGAGGAGAGGGTCTAAAATCAGAAAAGTTTTTTAATAATATTACTCTAATTCACTTAACAGGTTTTGCAACAACATTACATTTTGCAACAATAAGAGGTACAAACCTCGAATGCCTGGCATTATTGACTGAGTGTGATGCTCTGTGATTTACCAGAAATAAAATGTTTTACAAGAAACAGGGCAAAATATGATGTATGGGAGCTATGATATCTGGTTGCCTGCCAGAAGCATTACCTACCACAAGCTGGACTATTCTTCACGAAGCTACCAAACATACTTTCTTTTCACTGATAGTGCCATTATCTTCCATTACTCAAAGTTTCTGTGCTATCTTGTTGGTCCCTGTCACTGTAGTCTAGACAAGCAGTCACAGATCCTCACAGAGTCTTTGTATCTTTGTGTTTAGGTCATGGGTGGGACCGACCAGAAAGGCCAGAAATTAAGATAATGTACAGTGTTTTCCTTGTAGAATGTTATACACACTACAGTTGTAAAAACAAATGGAAAAAAAAGAAGCACTCCTGCCAAAAGACAGCCATGAGGTCCTCACTCGGGCATAGTATCTCATAGCTGGAGCATGTGCCCTAGCATGGTACCACTTGTAGCCTCAGTGTGGTTCATAATGACAGCTACTTATATAACCCAGATGCTTACCACTGGGTCTTATTGGAGTTGTATGCATAATACAATCCAGAGGGCTGCCAAGTGTAACAAATCAAGTGGAGAGGGGAGTCAAGACAGTAAAAGTGCATGGAGGTTCAGTGCCTTCCTTTAATGGGCCATACAATCAACAAAAATGGATTGTTGCTGGACAGAAGGAGCTGCTGTGATTTGGGGGTAGCAGCACTGCTGTGTATTGTAAAACCATGGTGAACATTTGGTCTCCTGCTACTTAGCTCCGCTCTTCATGAATTGGGAGTTTTGTATGTGTGGCATAGTTCAATGTGTATTAACTTTCTGCAGTGTTATATGATTTCAATGTGCAGCAGTTAGAAAGATATGACTTATGAACTGCACTGTCATGTCATGATGACTGTTGTGCAGTATATTCAAATTTAAGTGAATTAGCACCTTACTTCACTATACAAGAAATGCTTGTGAGTATCAGATGTATGCAGTCTGACACTGGGGGGTTGATAATGTAGTTTTAACATGAAACAAAAAATTGTAATGCTCTGGTGGAGTAAAGATATAAACCTTGACTACAGCACAGTGAATTGAATTTGATTAGGTTCATAGTTATATACTAGGCTAATGAGCCCCAGGGGCTTTATAAACCTAGCCATGCAATCCAGCCCAGTTGTGTCCCTGTGTATCAAGGGCCTTTATTAGGAGGGGTATGCTAGTTAGGAATTTTTAGAGGTTATGTGTGGAAGGTATGTTAGCTTGGGCATTATTGTCTACCTATGCCTATCAGAGACATAAGGTGCCATATCTGGGGTGAATTTCCAATTTCCCATCCATTGTTCAATGTTACGTTTAAATAGGGTTGGGTTAGACTCTGCTTCACTTGTTTGGGGATCCTCTGAGATACATATTTGTTTTGCCAACATGTCTTATTTATGTCACAAACACAATTTAAATCTTTGGATCTAGTGGTTCTGATGCTGTTCATTTTGCAGATGTGCAAACGGTCCATCAAAACTGGATTTCAGGATGCCTTGAATACCAGCCATAGATCACCTGTCAGTATAGAAATAAGGCTTTAAAGAAATCTCTACAGGAAATGTACTTTGGATTCTCCTGGTAAGGAACTATTGTGGGCATTCCAACTGTTGCATATGTTTGGTCAGGTACGTGCTGAAGGGGATATTATACTCAATGATGGGTCCAACAAGGGCCAAATAAAGTGGCACTATGACTTCCTTGGACCTGGATGCCATGTCCTTACTTATAAGTTGGGCAACATAGAATGATTTCCTTACTACCTTGGTCACGTGTTGGTAAAAGTCGAGATTACTATCTGTATATATTCCCACATCCCTGACCACTGATTTGTTACACTTTGCAGGTCCCTGGCTTGTATTATGCATGCAACACAAGTGAGGCCCAGTGGTAAGCAACGGAGTTATATAAGCAGCTGTCATTATGAACCACACTGAGGCTATGAGTGGCCTCATGCTGGAGCACATACTCTTTACACTGTGTTTTATTTGTATTCTGCTGTTAATTGCATATTTAAACTAGGAAAGAGACCAAGGCTGTGTCTGTTGTGGGTCACACAGAAATTAATTTTTTCATCACCATCCCACCCTGGTGCTGTTGTGTTTCTAAACTCAACTGTCTTTTTAGTTGCCTGTCCCTTATGTTAATTTGACCACATATCTCCTTCCCTCTTCTCTATCATTGACTATTGTGAGTAAGCACAAACTAATCATTTTGTGAAATCAGTCCCCTTCAACAATTTAAATTTATTGGCCACCCCCCTGTATTCCATAGAACCAGAATACAAAGTGCTCACCCCTTCCAATCTATCTTGCTGTTTTAAAATCGGTGGCTGTCCACTTAGATAACTAAAGATTAAGTTACCTCCTCTTTCCTATGTAACTGCTTAGTGCACACTGCAGTTCTTAGGATATTGACCCGTTTTTCTGTATTGCCTTTAAAATCTGCAACATCTGCTGCAAGCCCACCAATTACTGGAGAACCAACATTCTGCCTCCCAGTAGTTATCTTCAGATTAGTGCTTCTGTTTTGCTCCCGGTGAGGGGAGGAGCATAGGAACATTATTTTCTGGGGACTGCTCATCACCAGAAAGCCTAATTCCCAGATATGCTCAGAATTAGTCCAAAATGACAAAAATTACACTGAACACACAGACATTGCCAACATCCTAGCTGACAGGTTCAGCGCAAACTTCTCCCCCCCTCCCCACCAAAAGGGCAAATATCTATCCCAGCAGAGTGCTGCCCCCCTGACATCTCAGATGCTCAGGTAAGAGCTGCCCTCTCCAAAGCAAAAACACAGCATCAATGGGACCAGACGGTGTCCCGGCTGGCCCTACATGAACTCCAAGGAGAGCTAAACCCAAACATAAAACTACTGTTCAATCTCAGCCTTACTACAGGATATGTGCCCAAAGAGTGGCGTACAGCAACAGTGGTCCCTCTCCATAAAGGTGGTGCCTCAACGGATCCTGGAATCTATCACCCCATAAGCCTGACTAGCTTGGTCTGCAAAGCTATGGAAAGGATCATCATGGACCTCATAAATAAAGATATTGGGGACCTACAGACACTGGATCCTACCCAGTTCGGCTTTGTTAAGGGCAGATCCTGCCTCTTAAACCTGGTTGATTTCTTTGAAACAGTCACCAAGGCCATTGACGAGGGGAAGGTGGTCCACACAGCCTACCTGGACCTCGCTAAAGCCTTCGATACTATACCCCATTCGGGCATTATAGATAAGCTCACCAGCTTAAATATAAACCCTATGTCATTAGATGGATTGCAAACTGGCTCAAGGACAGAACCCACATGGTTAGAATTGCAGGAGCCATGTCAGACTCCAAACCAGTTACAAGTGGTGTCCCACAAGGCTCAGTCCTGGGACCTCTCTTGTTTGGTATATATTTCTCGGAGGTACAGGCGAACACGGAAGGACTGTGGCTGACCAAGTTCGCAGATGACTGCAAACTGGTCACCATAATCGACTCTCCAGCCGACACAAGCATCCTCCAAAAGGGCCTCATAGAAATAGACAACTGGTGCCAGAGCCATGGCCTCAAGCTAAATGCCAAAAAGTGTATAGTCATCTCCTTTGGCAAAAACAAAGTGCCCACAAATTACCACATAGGTGGTAATCCATTAAGTACAGAAGAAGTAGTTAGGGACCTGGGGACCTAAGTTGATAGCAATCTCTGATTTGACAACCACGTAGCCAAAGTGGTTAGAAAAACATTTTATATAGCCCACCTAATCATGAAGGGATTCACATCTAGATCAGGGGAGGTCATCGTGCCTCTTTACTCATCCCTCATCAGGCCCATAATTGAATACAATGCCCCTTTTGGGATGTACCTTACCAGACACCTGCAGCAACTGGAAAGACCCCAAAAGTACCTCACCAAGAGGATCAAAGGGCTCAAACAGATGCCATATGCTGCCCGGTTAAAGAAACCCCAGCTCTACTCAGTGGCATACCGCCTGTTCAGAGGCGATCTGTGCCTGACATATAAATCCATGTCCAACCCGGAATTAATGGACATGCTGCACCTCAGAAAATCCAAATCCCATCGAGCTACGCGCTCGAGAGACTTGAACCTCAGCACTGAAATAAATAGGACATGCTGGAGGGACAGATTCATAACCCAGAGGCTCCCCTCACTCTAGAATAAAATCCCAGTCCAGGTTAGGCAGAGTCCCTCATTGACTCTTTTCAAGAGGAATCTTGATGAGTGGATGGGAGATCGTAGGTTTACCCCAGGTATCACTTCTGTGTCACTGTTAGACAGAGGCACAGTATACTAACCTCGAAAAAGGGCATAGCAAAATAAATTTAAAATGGGTGGTGAAAGCCAAACACACTCTGGCTAGGCTTATAAATGCCCTAGGGCAGATAGCCTAGTATGAACCTATGAACCTATGAACCTATGAACTGCTTCATATGTGGCATTATGGAAATTGTGCTTATATTTTGCTCCTGGCGAGAGAAGGAGCAGAGTGCATAGATTTCTGACTCTTTCTAGTGGGGAAGTGAGTGTCTGTGCTTGACCTTCATGATTAGTCTGGTTGCTGTTCAAGGCATCTACCAGGAAAAGGCTACAGCAAGCTTACAGACCCTTATATCATCTGGGACAGGACTGTGGATCACCAAACAGGTTGTGGCCTATATTCTCATTTTGAGTTTGGTGCTACTGTTTTGCTTCTGGTGAGAGAAGAAGCAAAGGAACATTGTTTCCTAGCAGAGGGAAGCTGTGGTGAGACCAACACTAGTAGTAGTCAGGTAGTAGCCATTACGGTGACTCCCCTCTTTTCATTATTCTTGACAAGCTGATTCTTTCTTTTCAGTAAGTACAGCTTGATTTGCTTCTAACTTCAGAATATCTGCCTAAATACTTTATACATACATCATGAGGCTCTACCTATTAGTTTCCCCTTTAGTATTTGAGAGTGCTATGTACAACTACAAATGCCGTAAGTTGACATTTTTGCTGTAAAAGCATCTCTACCATTTTATCAATAACTAAATGCACACAGAACAACTAGTTTGCAGTGACAAGCAATGTCCCCAGAGTTGTAAATTGGATATTCATGACATTACTTTATAGTCTCACTCCAACAGTTGAAACAATAAAAAAGGGTCTGTTGCCATGGATATAAACATTACCCCTATCTCCATTGTCAGCTTGGTGGACATGGGCATCCTAAGGCAATGCAGAAATTGCCTCATGTTTACTGACAACCAGTTAATTCGCAAGCAAACTGATATGGTCATATGTGAGAGATGTATTTACACAATGTCACCACAGGCAAAGCTCTCACATGAAAGTACTAATGTCAGTAGTACCCACAGTACGCCCATCACATACAATTCAAAGCAGACATGACACATTGACCCACATATGCTGAAGCACTTAAATGTAACCTTCCTAAACCCCAAAGACCTGCTAAAACAAGTATACATAATAAACACCCTCAGCAACCCCAAATGCACTCTTTCAAAACAACACCAACATTAACACATACAGCCATATGTCATGGAGCCCCTACTTCTAAGCCCATAAGGCAAGCCACCACAGAATCCAACATTCTAGTCATTGGAGGTGCTATTGTGAGACACACTGATGTCCATCTCACCAGACAGAGTAAGGAAAAAGTCACGGTCAGTTGCTTAGCAGGGGCCAGGATCTGCCAAATTACACATGCACTCAGGTCATTGGACCACACGTACCAGTATGACTCAGCTATAGTCCATGTGGGCGTAAATGATCTGAAACATACCTGCCTAACCTATATGAAGAGAGACACCATGGAACTCTTGGAATGTGTGTCCCAGGCTGGCATGAGCCTAGCACAGATCAGCATTTTACATTCTCCAAGGATGATGCCACAATATGAACAAACAATGACTGACTTTAATAATTGGCTTAGTTTCTGGTGTCATTCTAAGGGGGTGAAATATTTTTCAGCATGGTAGGAGATGGTCAACAGACCGCACTGCTTTAAAAGGGATGGTCTGCACCTCCCCTCTAGGCTTTTGAATATTAGCTAAAACATTGTCTTCCCCATAGTGTCTTTTTTAGGCAATTTTTTTAAAATTTTTATTTATTAAACATTTGTTAACCGGGAAAGTCCGACTTGGAGTAAAGCCAATTTTCAGTGGTGGCCCAGGGAGAAATGCTCCAAATGCATGTCTTTGTAACGTGGGAGGAAACCAGAGCACCCAGAAGAAACCCACATGAACGCAGGGAGGACACACAGACTCCACACAGAAGACACCCCAACCGAAAATCAAACCGGTGAACCTCTTGCTGTGAGGTGACAACGCTACCGCTGCACCACTGTACCGTCCAATGCCAATGGACGCAATGCACTGCAAAACTGAAAGTACTTCCAACATAGCAAGTCAAAACCAAGAAAATCTAAAGGTGTTACTGCTCAATGCTAGGAGTCTAAACAAAAAAACTCCACTCCCTAGAAGCTCTCTTCATCCTAGAGAATTCTGACATCTGTGCAGTCACTGAGACATGGTTTAAAGCTGTAGAGAGCACACCAACAATGCAAGGTTATAATTCCTTCCACACATTTAGACCACTTGCTACACAGACAGGGAATAAAGGTGGAGGTGTTTTGATTTATATCAAAAATAAATATACTTCAAGGCTGGTGAAACAGGAAAAATGCACTTGAGCTTCTCCATGTTCAAATCACCATAGGCAAAAATCTAATGCCACTTCCTTGCAAGTTATATGTCCCCTTTGTGACACAGGAAACCCATATCATGTATTTAAACTTATTGGAAACATTCACATCCAACACAATACCACATTTATCGGTGACTTTAATTACCGCACTATTAACTAGGAATCATATACAACACCAAATGCACAGGCACAAAGATTCCTGGATTTTGCAAACACAAGCTATCTGGGCCATATTGTGAATACACCAACCAGGGGTGCAACCATACTGGATGTTAGTCCTCACTATTATGGGTGAGTACTGCATAACCCCCTACTATAATGTCTTCTGTGGTAAGGTCAGACCTCAAAATGGTCTCCTTTGAAGTAAAAATAAAACTTGGAACCCCAGCTATCCCTAGAATATTTAGGAGCTACTCTAAGGCTAACTCCCTACTATAAAGTGATAACCTTGCAAAATGTCAAGCCCGCATAAACCCTGAGAACACGGCTAACTACACAGAACTGTTCACCAGAATCCTATGCAAACATGTTAATAGCTGCATAGAGGCAGTTATACTCACCAGAAAGAAGTACAGAACTAATTCAAAAAACAAGCCACCCTGGTGAAATCACAACATCAATAGGCTGTATAGCAGGAGGAAGAAAATCATGGCAAAAATTAGGAGGTGCAGCACTCAGCAGGTTAAAAGCAAATTCATCCAAGTAAACAAACAGCTCAGAGACAAATAGAGTCCGCCAAAGCCAAATTTGAGGTAAAGTTGGCCTCCCAGGCCAAAGACGACCACAAGGCATTCTTTAGCTATATCTTCAACCTCAAAGGATATACACAATTGTGTGCAGAGCTCATTGTAAATGGAGCCACCTATAGTTTGCCAAAAGATATAGCAAACTTCCTGGCTGACAAATTCAGCTGCAACTGTACTCTTCTCTCCCCCTCAACCTTGCCTCGGGAAATACCATCAAATATAACTACTCCTGCTATCATAGGTTCATAGGTAGGTACTAGGCTACCGGCCCAAGGGCCTACATAAGCCTAGCCAGCAAGGTTCCATAGCTTACGCCACCCAAGAAAGTTATTTTCCTGTGCCACTGTCCAGCAGAGACACAGAAGTGATCCCCGGGGTGTATTTCCTATTTCCCATCCACTCATCAAGATTTTTCTTGATGAGTGCTAATGAAGAACTTTGCTTGACATAGATGGGTAGCTTGTTCCAGAGTATAGGAAGTCTCTGGGACAGGAATCTATCCCTACAGCATGTCCTGTTTATTGTGGTGACAAGGTTTAGGTCCTGAGAGCGTGTAGCTCGGAGGGATTGGGATTTCTTTAGGTGTAACATGTCCAACAGCTCTGGGTTTGACATAGCTTTATATGTTAGGCAGAGATCACCTTCGAGTAGGTGATATGCTATGGAGTAAAGCTGGAGTTTTTTGAGGCGGTTAGTGTAGGGCATTTGTTTGAGGCCAGTAATCCTGTTTGTGAGGTACTTCTGTGGCCTTTCCAGCTGCTGCAGATGTCTTGTGAGGTACATTCCAAAAGAGGCTTTGTACTCTATAATGGGTCTAATGAGTGACGAGTAGAGGGGAACAATGACCTCTTATTTCCTGGATGAGAACCCTTTTATAATGAGGTGTGCCATTTAGAAGGACTTCCTGACTACTGTGGCGATGTAACTATCAAAGGAGAGACTGCTGTCCACCTGGTTCCCAAGGTCTCTTATCACGCATTTGGTGTTAAGTAGATTGCTGCCTATGTGGTAGTTCATGGGTACAGAGTTTTCAGTAGAGAACACGTCTTTAATTCTCTCTCTTAGGCCAAGAACACTGCATCAAAGAGGTCAGACAGCATCACAGGACACCTTCTAAATAGCATGAAATATGAACTATCAGGCCCTCTGGAATTGCTGTTTAACTGTACCTTCAAATAGTCTTTGTACCTCATGAATGGAGAACAGCAACAGTCATCCCTCTGCACAAAGTTGGACCAACTACAAATCCTGGAAACTATAGACCCATAAGTCTCACTAGTCTCGTACGCAAAGCCATGGAAAGAATTGTCATGGAGATGATCTATACTGATATAGGAAACCTACAGACACTGGACCCAACCCAGTTTGGTTTCATCAAGTGCAGGTCATGTCTAATCAACCTGGTGGACTTCTTTGACAAGGTCACCAAAGCAATGGATGAGGACAAAATGGTTCACTACCTACCTTGACCTGGCCAAGCCATTTGAAACAATCCCCCACTTGGGCAGTATTGACAAACTTAAGAGGTTAGGCAGAAACCCTTACGTCACCTGGTGGATAGCCAGCTGGTTCACAAACAGGACCCAGAAAGTTAGAATTGGGGAGTCCATCTCTACAAAGAGGAGAGTCACAAGCAGAGTCCCTCAGGGATCGGTCCTGAGCCCACTTCTTTTTGGCATTTACTTCTCTGAACTTAAGGCCAACATTAATGGCCTCTGGCTGACTAAATTTGCAGATGCAAATTAGGAGCTGTCACTGAATTGCCCACTGACACAAATGTCCTCCAGGAAGGGCTGACACAGAGAAACAACTGGTGACAGAGCCATGGACTAAAACTAAATGCCAAGAAATGCTTAATAGTATACTTCAGGAAGTCTTCCACCCCTGTTAGCTATCATATTGACAACAGACCCCTAAGAGCTGGCTCAGTAGTCAGGGATTTGGGGACGCACATAGACAGTAATCTTGCCTTTGACCATCACATGTCTGTAGTAGCGAAAAATCATTCTATGTTGTGCAACTTATAAACAAAGGTATGGCATCTATGTCCAAGGAAATCATTGTTCCCCTGTATTCGACATTCATCAAACCTATCACTCAGTACAGTGCTCCCTTTGTTATGTACCTAACCAGGTATATCCAACAGTTGGAATGTCACTAAAAGAATACAGAGGGTAAGTTAACATGTCCTCTGCAGACCACCTAAATGAGTTAGCCTTGTATCCTGTCTTCTACTGTCTGTTGAGGGGAGATCTATGGCACACAAGGCATTGTCAAACCCCTCTCTGATGGACTTCCTGCATATCCGCCAAACAAACATCATCAGAATTATCCATTTTAAAGACCTAAACCTTGCTTGCGATATAAATAGGACCTGCTGGCGAGACAGGTATATATCCCAGAGACTAGCCCTCCTCTGGAGCAGGCTCACCATCCATGTGAAGCAGAGTTCCTCCCTAACCCAATTCAAGTGTACCTTGGAAAATTGGATGGGGAACAGGAAATTCATCCCTCGTTTGGCACTTATGTCTCTAATGGACACAGGCAGCATGTAACTGGTTCATCACCAGGCCTCTGCTTGTAAATGTTTCAACTCCCAAGCCCCTGCTTACACCTACCAGAACTTGTTAGAGATTTGGGCTGCATGGCTAGGCCTAAGAAGACCCTTGTGGTCGTTAGCCTAGTAAACACCTATGAACCTAATGGATAATTAGCCTGGATACTTTAATGCATTTCTTGTCAATGAGTTTTAGTCCATAACTTTGGAACCAGTCATTTGTCTGCATTAGACCCTCTTGTAATATATTTATGTCATGGGGGATCTATGATATTGTCATCTGTGAAACTGGTCAACCAAAGGCCCTTGATATTAGCCTTTACCTCTGAGAAGTAGATGCCAAATAAGAGCAGTCCCAGCATGGAGCCATTAGGTCTCTTAGTGGAGGTGATCTCACCAATCCTGACTTCCTGGGTTGTGTCTGTGAGCCAGATGGCAATCTAGCAAGTTATGTAGGGGTTTATGCACAGTTCAGTAAATTTGTCAGCCATACCCACTGGGATATTGTATCGAATGCTGTAGGTTGTATACTCAGTTTTCCACTCATCCATTGCCTTGGTGACCTTTTCAAAGAAGACCACCAGGTTTATTAGGCATGATTATCCCCTATCAAAGCCAAACTGGGTTGGGTCCAGTGTCTGTTGCCAATATCTTTGTTAATCATTTCCATGATAACTCTTTCCATGGCTCTGTATATTAGACTAGTCAGACTAATAGGTCTACATTTTCTGGGGCTGGTTGATGGTCCATCCTTGTAAAATGGGATAACCATTGCAGTCCTCTTTTCTCATACTACAAAGCCTATTTTAAGTCTATAGTTAAAAAGTGGTGCATGTGGTCCTGATAGGTCATGTTTCCAGATATTTATAAGCATCCTGGGATACTGTCAGGGTGCATTGAGGTTGTGCTTTTAGCCTGAACGAGTGCTGCCAGTAGTTGCCCTGTGTTAATAATTTGGGTGGTACGCTAGTAGGTATTTTCATGGAGGGAGGCAGGGAGGAGTGGGTGGTGAATTGTGAGCTAAATTTGTAAGCCAGATATTTGATATGTCACTGTGCTCAGTGAAAGTGGCACTAATGACCACCGGATTGGCACAATGATGTGTGCTGCCTTTGAGGTTTCAGACATAGCTGTAGAAGGCCTTGTGGTAATCTTTCTCTTTGAGGCTATCTTGACCTCATACTTGGCCTTGCTGGACTTAATTAGTCCTTTTAGTTTCCTGATTAGTTTAATTAGAGAGTTTTTATCACTATGGGAGTTGTTCTTCCTGATTTTAACCATGAGTTTTTTTTCCTTTTGTTGTATACCCTATTATGGTTGGGATTCCACCAGTGTGGTTTGTTTTTAGAGTTTGTTTTGGGCTTACTTTTAGTAGGTACAGTAGAAAGGTATGACTTATAAACTGTGCTGCCAGTTGGTACGTTACTTCACCATAGCACAAATTAGTACCTCAAGTGATTGATGGAGAGGTAGGGAAGGGAATGAGCAGCTATGTGGGTGTTTTCTGCAGCAATCCCTGGAGGAGGCTGAAGATGTTGCATTGGGTAAAGATGGTGGGCATGGTAGAGCTGCTGTGGAGGCATGTTAATGTGGCACACACCCCCAATACATGCCCACCACTTGAACATCACCACAGTACCACATTGCAAGGGCTGAATGAATAATGGAAAACCCTGCTCTGGAATGGTTTTGGCTGAGACCCCCAGGATGCTCTCAGGCTCCATGACTGGCCCCAGCTAAATCAGGGAAGTCCAGAGGGGACTTTTAGACCCAGCACAGACAGAGGGCATTGTGTAGGAAGGATGTAAGATGATGCAGGGACTTTAAAAAAATAAAAAAACAAAACTTACTTCATAAAGGCAGAAGCAACCATGGTAAATATAGAAAAGTAAGCTGCAGAAGTACAAGCCACAGACAATGTGTGATGTTTTATTTAATAATTTTTGTATATACTTCATCCATGTCTCTCTTAGGTACTCTGCATACTCTTCTTTCGTATTTTGGCTCCCATCTTGGCTAAATTCAGAGAGCATCAAACTCATGGTTACTAGATTGCACTTGTAAATGAAAAAGATAGTGCTGACTGCACTACTTGGTGGCTTAGTCTGTTGCAAAGGCATGCATATTTATGAAACAATATGGATGCTGCTTTTGTTTAAATATTTATAGAATCATACTGACATATTGCAGTGAACAATTATTCAGCACCAGATCAATAGTAAAACCTTTTGTGATCTGTGTTTTATTGCAGCAAAATATAATAAATGACAAAGTTTTATGTCTGATATTTATCATGTTTGGGGTTTCATAATTATAACATGAAGTGCTGAAAGTCAATAAAGTAATTCATTATGTCAAAATAAAATTTCCCCATTATTTACTACTGCAATACAATCCATACACAATCTATCCACATCAAAAATTGTTTCCATGTCCCTTAATAAACTAGAAAAGGAAGTGCCTGGAAGTAGCAGGTACTTGTCATTGTTCACAAATCAAACTAGCACAAAGCAGATGAGTTTGTTATGTCCATCATAATGACGGTTTCATTTCTGTCCCTTTATTCTGCACCTTTATAGCATACTGTGCAGTCGTGGGCAGGTCAGAAATGTTTATTCCTTGGCTATACAAAAAAGAGTTTGTGTGGTGTGACTTCTATCATCAGCTTTAGGCATAAAAAGAATGGCAAGGACATCCATATGCCACATTTCTGAGGTAGACGCCTCCCTGTGCATGTTTTTGTGCAGTTGTTCTTCAGTAATTTAGCTCAGACTACATAAGATCCAGTAATTCATCAAAAGGGGATGTTCTGGTCTGACTTTTAATTTGCTCATTTGTAATACAGTGGAAGTACAACAGAGGGGAAACTGTAGTGCAGATAGGTTAAAAGGTTTGCTCAGCACAGCAATAGTAAATGGTTTTGACAGCTAAAGTAGATATTAATTAAAAAAAATGTTATCACAAAAAATGTTATCACAAGGTAATTACTTATTCATACCTGTGTCACTGTTTCATTATTTGCCATGATTGTGCTATATTTACTATTTACTTTGCAATATTTACTACCAGGGTGTCATTTCTTCTCGATTCTTTTTGACAAATTTATAACAAAAATGTTTTTACTTTTTTTTTTTTTTGTATTGTATAATTGCAAGAGTGTGGTTTCATTTGGTATGTAGGAGACATATATGTTTTGGTCTTAAGGGGGATGTAAGGTGCTTTACCCTGCCTTCACATCATATCTCAGGTCCCTCAGGAGCTTATTACACATTCTTCTGTCCTTGTGTGGTATTCTTAGACTTAATGACTTGTGGGGAAAAAGAAAAAAAATGCAAGTAACATTCATTCTCTGAAAGATCAGCAGCAGAGAACTCTGAGACATTAATAGGCATCGGAATCACCTGAACACAGTCGTATCCTGATCACCGTGGTTTATAATCAGTTTATAATGTGCTGAAAGGAAGTACATAAAGTGTGTGTGTGTGTGTGTGTGTGTGTGTGTGTGTGTGTGTGTGTGTGTGTGTGTGTGTGTGTGTGTGCAGATATGTAAAATACACATATGTCCATTTCCTACACTATTTATTTTTACACCCCATTTATCCTAAATGAAAGTTATATTTCAGGATGAAAGTCTGTGTCCTATTAAACCTGTAAACTGCAAATTTATTTTCTCAAGCTGTCATTTTGATGGCTTTGAGAAATGTGATTTAGATACTGCATCACTTTTATGATACAGCATTGCTACTTCTGAGTTCTGCCATACACCATCCCCCACCTTCCAGTATGAGGTTTTATGTCCCATAGCAGTGCAGAGGCTAAACACACCCAAATTAATTTATGTAGTTTGTGTGCTGGCTATCACACTATAAAGTTCTGCTAAATACATTTGAAAATTTTATAATTTCCTCTGCTGCTTTTGCCTCATTTTTATCCCTGGCATTGTTCCAGCCTCCTTCCATTCATGTTAAAAATCTCTCTTCTCCCTGACTAAAGACATATTCATCACTGTCTTCCTCAGGAAGGGTTTATTTTATGCCTGTGTACATGATGCACTGTCTGCTTTTATCATCTATGGAGTCACATTTTTTTTGTTTGCTCCCACTATTTGCACTCTGTAGAATCACCGTATTCATTACCGACTGGATTACACACTCCGTGTTATTATTATAACTACTGTTAGTATTTGTAGTGATATTATAGATTCAGGTGTATTGTCGCCTCACAGTAAGATGTTGTCCTGTTCGATTCTCAGCTAGAGTGTCTTCTGTGTGGAGACATGCGTGAATGGGCGTACCTTCGTTGAAGGTTGTGCGTCAGGGCCGGCAACTCGGCATGTAAAAATCTACTGCCAATCATTAGCGGACCGGAGTTCCACTATGGTGACCCCTAACCGGGAAAAGCCGAAAGACACAAGACAAGGTGTGCTGTCCAGAAGACCATTGAGGAGTCTAGCCCATTTCCCAAATGGCGCACAGTCTGGTTACCTCATTTACTTTAGTGCCTTTTTCATATGCTTCCTTTTAACTCCCATAGTTCCTTGAGGCAATCTGACATTTTTGTGGGACTGGCTTCTTTAAGTAATTAGCTTATCAGTTAATAATAGGCAGGAGAGGAAAGGACAAAATGTTAAGTAACAAAACAACACTAAGGCTGTTAATCTAGGATGTCCTGCAGTAAAGAAATTAATCACAGTTTGTCATTTGATACTCCTGTTTTCATATATACATTCTTACTTTCATAACTGAGAGAACTGCATCTCATTGAGAGACTTGGTGTGAAATGTCATGGTGGAAAACAGAAAAATGTATAGTCACTGTCTATCTGTAATACATTATACTGAAGCTATTGCTAGTTGCTTGACAGTAATTATGAAGATATGCAACACTTCCTATGCAAATGAATTATTTTTAAACTAGGTAATTTATAATCCATTGCATGTTATCAAGTGAAACCTTAGATGATTTTGAGTATTTATACTGTAAAATATATATCTTGAGAGATATTCAGTATTATTTACATGTTAATTGTATAAATAGACATACATTCTCATATTTCTGTAAATATGTCAATAAACAAACACCCAGAAAGAAATTTGTTGGTTTCATGTGAATGCTCAGATTTGGTTGAACAAAACTTATTTAGCATGATATGTCTAGGCTGTGCTGCTTCCAAGATTAGAACATTTTTGTGAAACTTTTAGAGAAATATGTTATTCTGGGTTTGGTATAGTATTAATATAAAGACTGTGAAAACACTGACTGTTTAGCTTTTCCAGAAAATGTTTTAAATGTAAGGATGTGTGTAGGCTAGTAGAAGTGTGATGTCCCACAGCTCAGAGGTGTTAATATGGTAATTATACAATGACTGGCTATTAATATTCAAAAACGAGCACGCTGATTAGCCAGCCCAACCAGCGTGCCCACTGTAAATCCGAGAATATACCAAAGGGAAAATGTCCAGTCACCTAGACTTTTTCCCATTAGTATATCTCTCAAATTTTTCACTTTTTTTTTAAAACAAAAAAAAAAAAAAAGAAAACAGAAGATGAAATGAACAAGAGAGACGGTGCAGACAAAAATAAAAGGATAATCGGGTACGTTCTGCAAAACTATAGAAACTTACCTGATTATCCTTTTATTTTGTCTGACCCGGCTCTCCCTCGTTCGTTAAAACTCTCCCGGTTTCTTTTTTTTTGTTTGTTTTCAATAAAAAAAAAAAAGCAGCAGAGAGCTTCCTTTCTCCATTGCTTCCTTTGCACAGCACTGATGTACTGTGTAAGCGTGGGAACACAAGTCCCATATGCATGCGCAGTACATCAATAAAAGCCCAAGGATACCACAAAACCTTGGTAGGGCAGCACAGAGGCATTATACAAAGACATTAAGAAAACCAAGGATTTTTTTTTAATTGTCTAACTAACTGAGAACATACCTGCATGCTCACACTCTGGCTGCTAACTTCAAATGGCACTGTTGCTTGCACATGCTCAGTAATTATATGCATGTGCTGTCTCAGCGGAAAGCTTCTTAAAGGTATATCACACTGATCTACATCCTCCCTCTTTACTGAGCTCTCTCATATAAACAATGACATTTTAATAGGCATGCAATTACACAGACACTAATAAAGAAAAACAGCAGTCATGTCCAGGTTGTCTTGTATCTGAAGTATGTTTCGAAATGCGACCTGATCTTATGACATAATAGTTAGGACTGGGTTTAGCAACAGGAACAGTCACTGGGGAATGTTCTGCTTGAGGAGTTTCAGGAATTTTCTCAGGAATGGGGACTGCTGACAGAATCTTCTCTGGAACAGTAATATTGGACAAGTCATTCTGAGAACTAAAGTCTTTGTCACAGGCAAGATGCTGTAACACTGGTTCGGGCACTGGTAACAAAGCTTCTGATTTCATCTGAATTCCACTACTTGTGATTCCACAATGGACGACTTCGGTTCTTGACATAAACTCTTCCCAAATCCAATGTGATCAAAACCTTTTGACGTCTGCATCTTCACTATCTCTCCTTTTTTGTGGAGTGGTTTTATCACAGTAAGACTTCTGGGACAAACGCTTTTTCAACAGTTGGGCTTTTACAGCTTTGGTGTTCTTAGCACTTGGAACCAGTAAATTGCTGCTGATTGTCAGTGAGGTTCTGGTTTGTCTCGATATACGTCTCCGGGCAGGTGAACCAAGATGTTTATCATGAGGAATGTTTCTGAGATTTAACAAGTTGAGAAAAACATTGGTGTTGTCATGTCTGGATTTCTCTAATAGCTGTTTTGCACTTTGAACTGCATGTTCAGTCAGTCCGTTTGACTGAGGGTATTCAGGACTACTCGTAATATGAACAAAGGTCCACTCTTCTCACTCTTCCACTCAGTAAAGAGGGAGGATGTAGACCAAATATAGGAGCATCACAGGAAAGAATAACTGGTTTGTTCATAAATCTCTTGAACTGCTGACTTGTAAATTGTGCACCATTGTCAGAAATAACTCTGTGCGGACTACCATGGGCAGAAAAATGTCTCTTCAACTTAGTTATGACAGTACTGGAAGTTACATTGGGAAGTAGGTCAATCTCTAACCAATTTGAATAAGGGTCTACTAACATCAAATAATCTTGAGCATTCCACTCAAAGATATCTGTAGCTACTGCCGACCAAGTTAGTTCATGAATCTGGCTTAACTGAAGTGGTTCCTTTTATTGATACGGCTTTGTACTATTACAGATTGAACAAGATGAAAGTACTTTCTCAATATCTCTTGAGATAGAAGGCCAAAATTCTAGATCTCTCACCCTTCTTTTGGTAGAATTAGTTCCTGGGTAGCCACAATGATCTTATATACTCTTGTTGGAAGGACTTTGGAACAGTCATCTCAGGACCGTTCATGATGATACCATTGTCTGACAAACTGTCATCTCTGTATGGAAAATTTGGATGCACTTCTACTGGTAAACAAGATTGCTTTGACAGCCATCCTCGACTGATAAAGTGGTTGAACTTCTGGAGAATTGGATCTGAAGCTATGTGAGTTCTGAGCTCATCAAGACATGTGGAAGAAAAAATTTCTCACTTCCATGACCTCAAAATCAAGTTGCTCATTGTTATGCTGTTCTTTGGTTTTCCTGGTCGATCTGGATAAGGCATCAGCAAGATAAAGAAGTTTGCCTTTTGCGTAAACAAGATTGAAGTTGTACTTCTGCAGTTTGAGCGTCATGCATTACAGTTTAGCTGGAGCTGTATGCATAGGATTTCTTAAAATAGTAACTAGAGGTTGGTGGTCAGTTTCAATCTGGAAAGGTCGACCATAAATATAATCATGAAACTTCAAACATGCAAACACAATTGCTAAAAGCTCTTTCTCAATCTGGGCATATTGCATCTCGGTCTGGGTAAGAGTTCTCAAAGAATAAGCTACTGGTCTACCCTCTTGAAAAATGACTGCACCTACACCAAATTTAGAATTATCACAGGAAAGAATAACTGGTTTGTTCTTAGGTAGGTACTAGACTGTCGGCCCAAGGGCCTAAGTAAGCCTAGCCAACAAGGTTCCCTGGCTTACGCCACCCAAGAAAGTTAATGTCCTGTTCCTCTGTCGAGCAGAGCCACAGAAGTGATTCCCGGGGTGTATTTATTTCCCATCCTCTCATCAAGATTTTTCTTGAAGAGTGCTAATGAGGAACTTTGCTTGAAATAGATGGGTAGCTTGTTCCAGAGTATAGGAAGTCTCTAGGACATGAATCTATCCCTCCAGCATATCCTGCTTATTGTGGTGACAAGGTTTAGGTCCCTAGAGCATGTAGCTCGGAGGGATTGGGATTTCTTTAGGTGTAGCATGTCCAACAGCTCTGGGTTTAACATAGCTTTATATGTTAGGAAGAGATCTCCTAGGAGTAGGTGATATGCTACAGAGTAAAGCTGGAGTTTTTTGAGATGATCAGTGTAGGGCATCTGTTTGAGGCCAGTAATCCTCTTTGTGAGGTACTTCTGTGCCCTTTCCATCTGCTGCAGATGTCTTGTGAGGTACACTCCCAAAAGGGGTGTTGTACTCTATAATGAGTCTAATGAGTACCTAGTTTAGTGAGTTTAGCTGTAATTCCAGAATGGGCGATGGTGTCTAAAGCCTTGGCGAGGTCAAGATAGGCTGTGTGAACCACCTTACCCTTGTCTACTGCTTTGGTGACTGCCTCAAAGATGTCGATCAGGTTCAGAAGGCATAATCTGCCTTTCACAAATCTGAACTGGGTGGGGTCCAGAGTTTAGAGGTTACCAATGTCTTTGTTTATGAGTTCCATGATGACACATTCCATGGCCTTGCAGACCAGGCTCATCAGGCTAATAGGGTGATAGTTCTTAGGATCAGTGGTGGCTCCCCCTTTGTGGAGTGGGATAACTGTTGCTGTGTGCCATTCAGTGGGCACAAAGCCTGATGTGAGACTATGATTGAATATGGTGCTTAGGTGGGGAGACAGTTTGTTCTGAAGTTCGTGTAAAACGCAGCCTGGGATGTTGTCTGGTCCCATGGATTCTGTGTTTTTGCTTTTAGAAAGTGAAGCTTTTACCTGCATAGATGTGATTACAGGGACTCTACATTCTTCTTGTATAGATATGGGCCCTTTAGGGGGTGAGAGGGGGGTAAAATTAGCACTGAACCTATCTGCCAGAATGTTGGCAATATCAGTTGGTTCTGTAATTTTCGTGCCGTTGTGCTGTAACTCAGAGCAGATCTGAGTGTTGCCATTGAGATTCTTGACATAGCTATAGAATGCTTTGTGGTTGCCCTTAGAATCAGTGGCAATTTTATTTTTGTAGCTAGCTTTGGAGGATCTTATAAGGGATCTCAGCTTCTTACTGAGGCTGACCAGGGAGCTCCTCCACTCATGGGATTTTACTCTCTTTTGCAACAGTTTCTTCCTTGTGTTATAGAGTTTGTTTATGGCAGGGGACCACCAGATTGGCTTCCATTTTTGGAGGATAGCATCTTGGTTCTGTTTGGGATAGCATGATCCATGCACTTGTGTAAGTGCTTATAGAGTGCACTTCTGTAGGATTCAACAGTCATAACTGTATTGTCCATCTGCATGGGTGTCTTAAGAAGCATGAAGTTGGCTTTGGAGACATTTTTTACCGTGGTTTCCTTAATGATGGGTGGGGGCGAGATGTGGATATCTAGGATTAGCTTATGGTCGGATCTGACCAACGAGGAGTTGACTTCAGGTGTGGAACACATGTTGGTAATGACTAGGTCTAGGATAGTGTTGCCCCTAGTGGGGGTGTGGATAAGCTGATCCAGGGCATTGGAATTTTTGAATTCCAGAAAGCGTTGAGTGAAGGAGTTGGTACATGAGTAGTTTTCCCAGTTAATGGTGGGGTAGTTGAAATCGCCCATTATTAGGGTGTTTGGTTGAACCCTAATATTTTCCAGTATCTCAAGAAAAGAGGAGTGGGAATCCTGGGGCATGGTGGGGGATCTGTAGCAAGCGGTTCCACTTCTAACCATCGAAATTTCAAAACATCGAAGTTCTGATCATCGAGACCAGAACATCGAATTGTGAAACATCAAAGGTTACAAGTGTAACCCCCCCCCCAAAAAAAAGAAAAAAAAAAAGAAAAAGAAATTTTAACAATTGTATGCAGGGGGGCTTCACCCCCCCCACTGCACCCCCACACCTCCCTACTTTAATATTCCAACTCTGACTGCACTACAGTGGAGTAAAGGGAAATCTCCCGTTTAGCGCTATATGCAGAAGCACTAAACGGGAGATTTTCCATACCCTATCTGTAGTGCCATCACACAGATGGCACATAGACACACACAGTATGCAGGGCACCTTGGTGCCCTGCAAAAACACAAACATTCTCCCACCTACACTTACCTTTTTCTTCCCCTTAAAACCTTCGATGTTTTAAAACTTGATGTTCTGATCTCACTGATCTGAACTTCGATGTTTTCAATGTTCGATGGTTTGAAGGGGAACTGTAGCAAGCACATCATAGTAGCTGAGAGTTGGTGGATTGTCAGTTTTCTGTTTCAGGGCATCAAATACTCTTTGGTGCTGTTCTGATCATGACCAAATTACATCTTTGCATGTCAGTTCTCTGAATGGTGCTGAAAGTTGGCTTAAATCTGGAATGAACTTGCATAAATAGTTGACCATGCCAAGAAAACTTTGTAGGACTTGAATATTGTTTGGAACTAGCATCTCAAGAATTGCTATTTGCTTGGAAGGATCTGGTTATAAGCCAGGACTGGTAAACAAGTGACCAACATAAGTAACTTCTCGTAGCCTGAATTTGCACTTCTGAGGATTCAACTTAAGATTCACTTCTTGTGGTCTTTCCAGAACTTTGTTGGGGTTTCTGTCATGTTCGACTTCACCATTGCCTCCTACAAGAATATAATTTGCTATAACAGCACAGGGATAGCCAAAACAAATTTGCTCCATTGCACACCGAAAGATTTCACTGGCAGAATTTATTACAAATGGCATTCTCAGAAATCGGTATCTTCCAAATGGTGTACCAAATGTGGTTAACAGTGAAGATTTTCTGTCAAGCAAAATTTGCCAAAATTAACTCTCTGCATCTAAGACAGAAAAAAACAGAGGCATTTGGTATGAGGGCAGCAACCTCTTTGACTGTGCCTATTAGATCATGAGGTCTTTTTAATGTTTTGTTCAGGTCTCTTGTATCTATACATATTCTGATATGTGCTGCCCCCATGGAGGATACCCATTCAGTAGGCTCTTCTACTGGACAAACTCCTAGCTACTCCATTCTGTCTAGCCTGGCTTTGACTTTGCTCTGCATAGCTACTGGAACTTTATGTGCTGGTCTGACAAGTGGGCTGACCTCTGGGTCTAACTTCATACAGTACACAACTGGTAGTCTGCCTAGTTTGTCTGCAAAAATATGAGCATACTCAGAAAAAATAGTTTGGACAAAATTTGAACCGTTGTCATGCAGGCTTACATGGTGAACTTCTTTATTAAATGAAAGCAATCCCATTTTCAAACTGTCTCTGAGGCCTAACAATGACTGCATGTATTGATTGACTGCAACAATTTGCAAGTCATTGTTGTTCTTAGCAGAGTAACATGAAAGCACTACTGAGCCTTCGGTTTGTATCTCTTCACCACCATAAGCAATAAGCTTTGCACACGTTGTCAAATCAAGTTGTTCTGCAGCATTTATTCTAGCAAATATTTCTGCTGATAAAACATTGCACTTTGAGCCAGTATCTACTTTGAGCTTGACGGGATTCCCATTAATCCAAACAGTACAAAAGATTTCATTCTTTGCCCACAAATCTATTGCAACTATTTCATCAAGCACAGGCACATCAACATAAAAAGTAGGGTTGCAGCTTTCTAATTGATCAACTTGCCTCTTGGAATGCCCTCTTTTAATAAAAGAATGTGCCTTATTTGATTTACTAAATCTTTTGAAATGATTCCACTTATTGCAAGAATAACACTGCTGAACAAAAGCTAAGTACTTTTCTCTTTTGGGTTCATGATTACCACCACAATTACGACAGTTAACTATGAAGCTAGGTGTTGGCACATTTTTTGACTTTGCTGACTCACCCTTATGCTTCACTGAGCATGTTCTGGAATTTGCTGAAAAACCTCAGGGTTCCCCAGGGACTGTTACAGGACCTGCTGTAGCTGCCATGTGCTTGGGCCTGTTTCTTTTAATCACGTGCTGCATACTATCAACACGAGCTTTGTGACTGCGCTTTCTACAGATGTTCTCATTTGTAAGCATGCTCGTATGCTTTTCTGTAAACTCGTTTATCTGTCAAATCTCAATGGCCTTATTTAATGTTAAATTCCGGTCTCAAAGGAAAATCTTTCTCACTGTGTCATTGTTAATACCACCCACAAGTCTGTCTTTTATCAACTCATCTCTCAAATCACCAAATCTGCATGTTTTAGCTTTATTTCTCAAGTCAGTTATATATGCCGCAAAAGTTTCACCAGACTTTTGATCCCTTATGTAGAGTAAGTGACTTTCCATTGTAGTATTCATTTGGGGGTTACACATTTCTCTAAATTTATGTTTTAAGCACTCAGGCTCTTCCCTCCTTTCAGCCGGTACCACTATATGATGGTCTTTCCCCTTCCCTGCAAACGCAGCAGGTACATACACAAATGAATGCGCTCTTTTAATAGCCTCTGAACCAGTTAAATTATGCAGAATAAATGCCTTTGTACATGCATCTTTGTCAGAAAAAGTAGCCTGTATGAAAGTATCATATTCATGCCCAAACACTCTCCAGTTTTCTGCAATATTGTTATCAAACACAAGCGGTGCAGGTCTGCGAAAACCTTCTGCCACAGATTACAGTAAAACACAATGCAAAATGGCCCTTGTAATTATGTACAAATATGCACACCCACCAGGTACTTGTAATAATATTCAAATGTACAATAAGCTCTTTGCACCCGTGCAAATGGAAAATAGGTGCATGACCGCCGAATCATACACCAATACACTGTACAAACACATATATAAATGCATGGAACTAGCCATACCCAACAGAACCAAGACGCTGTCCTCTAAAAAAAGAAAGCCAGTCTGGTGGTCCCCTGCAATTAACAAACTCTACAACAGAAGGAAGAAACTGTTGCAGAAAAAGGTAAAGTCCCAAGACTGGAAAAACTCCCTTATTAGCCCAACAAAAGCTGAGATCCCTCATCAAAACCTCTAAAGCTAGCTATGAAGGCAGAATTGCTGCAGACAGTAAAAACAACCACAAAGCCTTCTACAGTTATTTCAAGACTCCACGGCAATATCCAGATTTGATCTGAGTTATTGCAAAATGGTACATCCTGTACTGAGCCAACAGATATTGCCAACATACTGGTCGGCAGATTCAGTGCCAACTTTAACCCTCTCTCCCACCCTAAAGGACTAATCACAATACTGGAAGAATGCCAAGCACCCAGCATTACTGCAGCACAGGTTAAAGCAGCATTGTCCAAGGCCAAGAATACAGCTTCCATGGGACCTGACAATATCCCTGGCTGTGTTCTACATGAACTACAAAGTGAACTGGCACCACACCTGTGTGCCCTGTTCAATCACAGCCTCACTTCAGGCTTTGTCCCTACAAAATGGCACACTGCTACAGTCACCTCCCCCCCCCCATAAAGAGGGAGTGACTACAGACCCTGGGAATTATCGCCCTATTAGCCTAACGAGTCTGATCATCATGGACTTAATTAACAAGGATATAGGGATTCTCCAATCTCTGAATCCCACGCAATTTGGTTTTGTGAAGTGTAGATCATGTCTGCTCAACCTGGTTGACGTCTTTGAGTCAGTCACCAGAGCTGTGGATGAAGGCAAGGCAGTTCATACAGCCTACCTCGATCTGGCCAAGGCCTTTGATACCATTCCCCCACTCAGGAATTATTGATAGACTCACCAAACTAGGCATCAACCCCTATATTACTAGGTGAGTTGCAAATCGGCTCACAGATAGAACTCACAGTATGAAAGTAGCAGACTCCAAGTCAGACTGCCGACTAGTCACAAGTGGAGTGCCACAGGGATTGGTCCTGGGTCCTCTCCTGTTTGGCATCTACTTCTCAGAAGTCCAAGCCAATGCAGAGGGACTCTGGCTGACCAAGTTCACAGATGATTGCAAGCAGGGAGCCATTATTAACTCTCCAAGTGATGTTGACATCCTACAGAAAGGCCTCACTAGGACCAACGACTGGTGTCAAAACCTTGGCCTTAAGCTTAATGCCAAAAAATGTGTCATCATTCCCTTTGGGAAAAACTCAGTTCCCACTAATTACCACATTGATGGTAGTCCTCTGAACACTGAAGGTGTTATAAGAGATCTGAGGACACAGGTTGACACCACCCTCTCCTTTGACCACCACATTGCCACTGTGATCAGAAAGTCCTTCTATGTGGCACATTTCATTACCAAGTGTTTTGCATCCAGGAATAAAGAGGTCATCATCTCTCTCTACTCTTCCCTCCTTATACCAGTCATCAAGTATAATGCCCCATTTGGCATGTACCTTACTAAACAGCTGCAACAGATAGAAAGGCCACAAAAGTACCTCACGAAGAGGATCCTAGGCCTTAAACACATGCCCTACATGGGCAGACTCAAAAAAATTCCAGCTTTTCTCTGTCTCATATCATCTATTAAGAGGCAATCTCTGCTTGACTTACAAAGCCATGTCTGACCCAGCCCTGTTAGAAATGTTACACCTAAAGAAATCCCAATCCCTCCGCATGCTCCAGGAACCTCAACCTCATTACCGCAATCAACAGAACATGCTGGAGGGACAGGTTCATAACCCAGAGATTGCCCATGCTCTGGAATAGACTTCCCGTACATGTCAAGCAGAGCACCTCACTGGCCCTTTTCAAGAGAAATCTTGATGAGTGGATGGGAAATAAAAAGTTCACCCCGGTGATCACTCCAGTGGATCTACTTGATAGAGGCACCAGGAACTAACTGCGGCATGATGCCAGGGCACTTCTATGGGCTAGCCTTGTAAAGGCTCCAGGGACGTTGGCGTAGTACACACCTATGAAACACTGTACTCTGCGAAATATGCCTTGAAATAACTGTACTTTGTGAAATATTATTTGATATAACTGTACTTTGTGAAATAACTTCACTGTAATACTGCACACACTTGCAAATACTGCACATTTTGGATATTTTGAGTAGCTTTAGTTACTACAGAACAGTAGCACATAGCAACAAAAGTACAGTCATTTTCCCTTTTTTGTACATTTTATGTGATTCAGATATTGTTTCAAACATGTTCGTAATTATTTCAAATATTTTTATCAATATATTACAGTTTTAGACATTGTGTTTAATAAGAAATTTGTTTTGAGCATTATGAGTGCTTTGTTTTATATTTATAGCAAAATAAATCATTTAAGCAAGTTTTAGTACCTGAAATTTGTTTCTGACCTGCTTTGTGAGTCGTTTGAGCAGTAGGGATGATCCACTCCTGTATATTCCTCCAACTTTAACCGGTTGCCTCATGGTTGTAACTCTGGATCCCATTTTGACACCTTGTCCCTCTTCTTATATACATAAAGATGATGTTGAGTCTTGGGTGTTTTAAGTAGTTTATTGAATACAAACACATCAGGCTGGATAGCCGGAACATTGAACTTAAAAGAACTATCTAACTAACTGAGTACATATTTGCATGCTCACACTCTGGCTGCTAACTCCAAATGGCAATGTTGCTTGCACGTGCTCAGTACTTCCATGCATATGCTAACTCTCTGGAAAGCTTCTTAAAGGTATATCACACACACTGATCTACAGCAGGCACATGGAGGGTAAGTGGTAAGTAACCTGCTCAGAGACACATAGTAGACACAGTGGGAGTAAGGGTATCAAACTTTGGACTACAGGAAACAGCTGGTAGCCTTAATCCTCGGCAGTAACTACCAGAAATATTAATATCAAATACCTCTTTTCCAGAGAATTATAGTGTATGCAGGTGGAAAACGACAGCCTGCACATTATATACAAGGTGAAATGCACATTATTAGTAATTCATAGCCTAAAATTTCATTGTTGTATTGCTAGCCAGCCTTGAGAAATTAATATAGGTAACCATCCTAACAAACCTAACCATCCCTAGTCTAAGATGTACTTTATAATCCTTGAGAACTGCACAAGACTTTGGCCAGGTGTCTGTATATATAAGGGCATCTTTGTTTGCCTTCAAGTTGGTGGTATAAAGGGAAGTTGTTAGGTAGAAACAGATGCTACACAAGGAAAGCGCATAGATTTAGTGCTTCATGAGGTATGAATATTTGTCATCAACTTGCAATGATTTGTACTGCTGTTGTGTATGGATATAAGTTATATAGAATTTTTTGGTTCACCAGAAAGCTGGCTGTCAGCAAACTGGAATACTTGCTTTAGCAGCTTAATAGTAAATTAACAATTTCACCATTTTGCTTTGGGACATTTGTGGCAGATTATATGACTACAGATTGCAGAATCCATCGCTATATGTTATTTTATGTGTGACCTGATAAGAGCTAATATTTGGCTGTTTGGGGTATTGAATTTTCCTTGGGAAATAATTTAACACACCTGCGCACTCGCGTTTTATTTATTTATTTATTTTTCATTTGGAACATGCCTTTGGTAACTTGCAATGCTTTTAAGGGGAGTTAAACAGCAAAAAGTTTTTATCCTACTTTGAGACATCAGAGCTAACTAGGATGTTGTCTCCTAAGTGCACAGCCTTAACACTGAAGCCATTTGCCTTGTTTATCTCTTTGGCTTTGCCCCAGGGCCAAACTCCCAGTCCTCAAGCTACTCATTGTTATATAGGTTTATCACTTAAAAGGGATGCAAAATCTTTTAAAAATCTCTCTAGTTGAACGAGTAGGCCGTAATAGCAAACAAGGGAGATTATGACTGAGAAGCCTTTGAGGATGATAGTTATGAAACTGCTCTGGGTTTACTAAATAACTTGTCATATAATTACAGAATCACTGTCACTTAAAAAGAAAGATTTAGGGTTACAAAAGGCTAAACCCGTCACTGGTTTTACTCATTTAGATGAGCGACTACAGCTCGGTGACAGATAAAGATGATATGAGTATGCAGATATTGGAATAAATATGGAAACACAAGGAACAGATGTAAGACTGAATTCAGAAAGTACAAGCAAAAGTTCCTTTTTATGCAACCAAGTCACACATTTGAGAGCTCCGAGCCCACATGTATGGTCTGCTTGGGAAGACTTAGAAATACAGAGAGAGAGAGAGAAAGAATGGCATTGAAAGTCTGCTTAGCAGTTCAGGACTTAAGACCTACTGCAGCTTATGGAACTACTCTGCAAAGCTTTCCACCAGTGAGGTTTGGTCAACTGACAATTTATTTTGGGAGGAGCCAGGAGGACTTGATGAAGATTATTAAGGTACTGCTTTCTGCTTTTAGAGCCACTACCAAAGATGCCCTGAAACAACTACTGTACCCTACAGTAGCCAGTCATTAGAAAATTATAGCCTTCATTCTTGCTTCCTAGTTTTGGATCAGCTGCATGCCAAGTGGTACAAATATTGAACTTGGAGAGTGCTAGTTTTATACCCAAGACTTGAAAAGTCACATTGGCGAAGTCATTATTCAGTGTTACCTAATGTTCATGGCTGTAGTGATTAGAGGCCTGCTTTCTTTTTCTGCATCTTAAAGGTTACAACCTGTATAAATATATAGCTAAGTTTGAACCCTCACAATGGTGGCCTGTGTGTTAGATGAAGTAGTAATAAACATGTACTAGCAACTGTTTATAGGGATCATTTTTACTGATCATGAAAAGATGTGCTTACATCGACTGATTTCCTTATGCTAAAACCAGACTGGAGTAAAATAAATAAAGGATCTTAAAAGAATACTATTGTCTGTTTTCTTTAGATATGTATTTATATTGTATATTTGTTTTTGAGTTATTGTATTGTTGTTATTATTTGGAAAAAAAGAAAACTGAAATAAAGAGATTTTGAAAAAAAAAAAGAATACTTGTCATACTTCGATGATAAACATCTGAAACGAACTGTGGGAAAATTTTCTGAGGGGTGGCAATTTACTAAACTTGATTTTTGCAACTGTAGTAACAGATTTTTAAAAGTTTAATAATTTGTTTTGCAGTTGGTTTCATTCTGCATTGATATTTAATATAAGATAGGGTGTAAGTACCCTGTACCATAGAGGGTAACCAGACCAGTCATAATATAGTTTGTAAGAAAGTAAAAACCTGCACAGTGTCAGAACTGCTTTAAAGGCTTTAGTTGAAAGTGATACCTGATCTGAGTACTGGCAACCTATAGAGGGACATTAAAGAGATTTTTGATTCAGCTTGTAGCATAACGGTTAAGAAATTATACCAATATAGAATTTGAACTTGTACTATTTCTACAAAACTTACAAACTTAATACAAAGGGAGAAGTTTTTTTTTCTATAAACAACAATACAAAAATTAGATTATTACATAGGTATACAGGCTGACCTAAAAAACTAAAACTATTAGAAGAGAAAAGAAAACAGGAAAATCAGCTTTAGTATGGTCATTATAGTTGGAATAATATAGCAGTAACCTACAGCTGGGTGTAGGTAATGCTGGATTTACCCACAGTTGGTGTAGTTTGGTCACGAGTGCAAACTATTATACAGTGACATTATTTAAGAAAAAAGTTAGTTACTTTTCTTAAATAATGTCCTTGTGTAAGGGTGCTGTGCTGCTCGTCTGCATTTTTTTCCTGCTATCCTTGGGCTTTTCTGATATAATGCAGATGCATATGGAACTTACGTTCCCACACCGACACAGTACCTCCATGCTTTGGCAAGAAAGCAAAGGAGAAAGGAAGATCTCTGTTGCTTCTTTAATTTTTTTTTAAAGAAAAAAAAATTTGCTATCCAGACAATTTAGTCTGTTAAACATGAAAAAGGAGGAAAGTAAACCACATGCAAACTGCATGACATAAATTTGAACCAAGGAAGTCTGTGAGATTCTCAATTGACCAATATTTCCTGAAGATGAACTTCCAATATAGCCTTGCACTCAGCTCTAGCTCATTTCAAGGATTAGTAATACATAATCTAGGTAGTCAGAGTCAGGTCCTTGCATGTCACAGAATCTTGTCATCTCTTCTAAGTAGTGATCAGAAATTCACAATCCAGACAGTTTACAGGTACAAGAGAGACAGGACAGAAATACAAGGAAAATCAGGTACATTATGCAAAACTAAAGAAATGTACCTGATTTTCCTTGTATTTTTGTCCTGTCTCGTACCTGTAAACTGTCCAGATTGCGAATTTCATACCTCTCTTCATCTTAGCTCAAGAAACATATATAAGTAGAAGAAAGTCCTGGAGAGCGGACTTTTTTTGTTGGTATATGCTCGATTTACAATGGGGATGCTGGTTGGGCTGACCAATCAGCTTGCTCATTTTTAAATATTAATGAACAGCCATTGTATAATGAGTATTTACACATACATCAGCATATGACAGTGACGCCTAAACAATAAATGCAGTAGAATTACATTACCCATTCATGAAAAAAGGAGTTAATCTATCTGAAATATTAGACATGTTCACTGATTGTTTTGACTGCCTGGTTGGTGTTCAAACAACGCAGGTAATACTTTAGCTATAACAAATAATGATTTCACTCTTATGCTTGTGAAGAGCCATTAAGAAAAAGTAGAATTCACTAGTATTTGTTTATCGTCATAACTTCTTTATCATTACTGAAGATATCTCAAAAACTGTACAGTGAATAGAACAACGAATGGGAAGCATTTCACTGGTGAATTAAAATACCATTTATTGTCCTGTTTAATGTAAAGGGTTATGATCGGGTCTCTGAATGCAACCACACTATTTATTATGTGTTTGAGACATAGATGCCAAGAAATACACCTCAAAAGTGAACCTTGAGAGGTAAATCTTGGCATCGGTGTTGAGAACACATAATAATGTTATGTTCAGTGAGATCCAGTCATAACTCTTTGTAGTGCAGTAGAATCATATGTACTCATGTACTATCAGTTACAAAAGAAAAAATAATTGATGCGTTTTACCAGCTCTGAAAGCCAGTAAAGGACTTAGTGGGTGCTGTCACATAGACAGCAAGTAAGGAAAAGGTCAGGAACAGTTTTTAAATACTGCCCTAATTTAAATAAGTTACTTACACCTGAAAACTTCCATGGACATAGGAGGAAAGATATTCAAGGACTGAAGGAATGTCCCCTCCCTTTATTCTTAACTGTAACATCACTTGGGTGTTGTATAACATTTGTTACACACCTCTGAAAGTGCAGTTACTGTTGGGTCTCATGCTCAATAGAGTGTAACAGGTTTATCTTTTTTTCCACTTTTGGTGCATAATCATGGTGTTCCATCAGTGTGTAGCCAGAAAATTCTATTTTGTACTCACAAAACTCTTTTACTGCCTCCCCCAACCCACCTGACATTTAAAAAAATGGAAACATATTTTATAATGTTAGTTACCCCCTAGCAGTTAATAAATGTGCACATAATTTTCAGTGGCTCCATCTAAAACTGATAAATATATTGCTTTTTAGAGTAGCAATCCTGTCTGTAAGCAATTTATATACCTGTTGTTAGAGGTGCATTACTTTAGGCAATTGTAGCTGTAATATAGCCTGATTTTTCAATGATGTTACAATGTTTCTGAGTGATGCAAATTAAAAATGTACTTTATAGAGTACAAACAGTATGCCTGACTACACCGTTGGTTCCATGCACTACAAAAGTTTAAAAAACACTTAACAACATCACGTAAACTGAAGGTAGCAGAGGTTACTCCTCAAAAAAAAAAAAAAAAAAAAAAAGAATGATAGAAAACATTAAAAATTATACAACTATGAAATTAAGTTGTACTAGGAAATAGCTTGAAGGAATTCTTAACAGACTACATGACAGTCTTGATAAACTGCTGCTGAGGGATTTGTTTTTTTTTTTCAGCATACCTGTAAGAAGAATATGTGAACTATTATTTGCAATGACTAATCCATGAAAAGGTACTATGTGTTATTTGGTGCAGGTAAGTGCAGTCAACCTGAATAGCAGAGTGCTTTTAATGCAGCAAACCATTTCACTTTTAGTGTGAAAAGGCGTAAGTACCTTCATCCATTCATCCACACTTAAAAGTCACAGCTGACTGCTATTGTGACTTGTGGACAGTCACTGCCATCTACAGAGTTTATTAGGCAAGTAGGAGGGGAAAGGAAGTGCAGTGCCAGACCTTTGTTCTGTACCACACGCACATGAATGCACACACACCTACTGGCAATTTAGAGGTCACCAATCTACATACCACATCTCTCTAGAATGTGAAACGAAACCAGAGCACATGGAGAAAGCTCCTGTGAACACTAAGAGGGCATACACACACCTCAGATGAGGCGCCCCAACCAAGAACCAAACCAGAGAGCCTCTTGCTGTGAGGCAACAATGCTACCAATGAACTTACAGTTAACCAGCTGTGGCATGTTAAAATAATAATTTTGGGGAGGACCAGACATTAGTGGCTGGAGTACCACTGGGGGTTCTGTTCTGAGAACATTTACTTCTGCTATTTACACATTTGACACACTTATCACCCTGATATTTTTATGAAAAATAGTCAGATGATTTTAAAATCAATTCTGTCAGAGGTGCTGAAAAAAATAAAAGCACACTACATAACAGCTTCCTATTTCCAACCAGGATAAAGCCCTAAATCTTTATCTGAGCACTGATAAAATATGTTCAATGTCTTGTAACAAAAAAAGACATCTAATCAAGTAATTTAAAGATCTCTGCATTTCAGGATATATCAGTTTTAACTTTCATAGTCATATTGATGAAATCTCTAAAAGTGCAGCAAAAACATCTGGAATAATTTGTGAGTCAGTACAAAGTCACCAATATTCTTTTTCTCTTCTTTGTTGTTTGTTAAGAAATACACTAGAGCAGTGACACATTGTGGCATCTACATATATATCAGAGAAAGAAAATATTTAGAGATAATTTACCAAAAGGATAAAAGCTATTAGGCATGGAATACAGTAACTCAGAATTTTAACCCATTATATACATCTGCTGAAGACAACTAGCTACATGAAAGACCTTTTCTCAAAGAAATGAAGGGAACTAAGCCAGAGCCACGGTGAAGCGGGATAAAGCCCAGGCTATGGTCCAAGTGGTCTGATTAACTGCTCAGTGACACTGGCAAAGAAAGATGGAGGTTAACATCCTACCAGGAGAGCATGCACATGGGTGCACCTCCCAGTTGTTCTTTGGCAGAGGTTGGAGATGTATAGAGGGTCACTGTCTTCAGGAAGGCAGAGCATTGGCTAAGCTGCTGAGGAGGGGGAATGATAGACTAGGTAACTGACATTATCTTATAAACAAGTTAAAAATATTATCTAATAGTAGGGTACTGCAGTGGGTGACAAAGGTTTCCAACGTATATAAAAAGTAAAGCAAACAAATAGTGTAGCGGGTTTTAATAAGTCATTGGGTTCATTTAAATACAGTGAGAACTATCAGTGGTAATTGCTGCATTTGCAATTGGAATAATGAAAATATGTTCCTCCTTTTCTCCTGAACTAACTATATATAATTTCATCCATTTTCATCCCCATAGTTATGACTTATCAGCCTTTTCTAAGGTTTACAGTCTGACTTGTTTTCCAGCCATTGATGTCATTCCACACTCTCAGCCACTAATTGGCAGTTTGGCATGTCAGTCATCCTTTCCCAAGAGCTATGTGTTACAAAATAGACTGCATGAAGAGCATTGATCTCAACTTTTAATCCTAAAATGAACATTCCACTGACCTTTTCTAAATCTGATAAAATAAAAGTCTCTGCAGTGAATGATAGACATTCTGTTGTCTATTTCCTGATTTGTTTGTATATTTCATGGAAGTTGTACAGCTACCCATGGAGATGAATAAAGACTCTAAATCTTGAGAACATGTTTGATCTGCCTCTGTATTTCATAGCCTTCACCTGACAGATTATCAGAGTGCAGCTGTTTGTGTTGAAGGCTGAGAGAGAAATTAAATCCTGTGTGTTTATCTCTTAGATTTGAAATAAATTTGATTGTTTTGTTTTTCCATATCCATAGACAGAACAATTTAACCTACAATGCCTGTCAGGACACTTGGTATATAATGTATGTAGAAATTAGTAAGCGGTACTCAGAAGAGTTTGCACTAGAGAGTCCTGTTTCAGGATATTTTGTTTTGAAAATATTATTCTGAGAGCTGTAAACATTTTAACAAACCTTGGCCCATTCCCCGAGAAGAGGGCTAGTGACATTTCTTGTAGCTATGTACAAGGTAGTGTTCTCTAAGAATATTCTTGTTTTTATTCTGATTTCTTGCTGTTTCTGAGCAGTTTGTGATGATACCATCATGCCTTTAACATGTATTAATGTCAACAAAAGTAAAGCATTTAGTAGTAATGTAAGAAAAAGACTTCTGTTGTGTTTTAAAGTAAGGAATACTTCAAACTGCATAATTTTAATGATCTCTGGGTCTTTCAAAATGTTTAAACTATTGCAGGATATGATGTCTCACATAGTGGCATTTGTCACTGTAATACTATTTAACGTGATGATCTAGCATGCACATTTATGGGTCTTGTCCATCTTATTGAGGGCTATGTAGCTGACTGTCAATATGCTGGGTTTCTAGTCAAAACTATCAAATCCATGCAAGTGCTATTTCACAGTAGAACTAGTCTACTGCGCCTTTCCTACAGCCACACTTACTGACAGAGCAACCTGTGAAACAAAGAGTTTTTGCACAGGTGGAGGCCTTCTTGGGGCCCCTATGTAGGATCCTGCATTCCCACACCTCTGTTATGTATAATTTATAAACTCTGAGATAGCACAATCATGGTGAAAAGGAAACAGATAAAACTCTTCGTAAAATGTTTTCCCTCTATCCACAGTCGAACAGTCTCAATAAATGTATGGAACTGTCACCCACCATTAATCAGTATAATGACTCCCAGAGAGTAGACCTTGAAAACAATCCTGGAAAATGCACTGCTTCTACTCAATATGAATCTCAAAGGTTTGTTGCAGTCATTTTAATATATTTTGTTGTGCACACTCATAAGGCTGGGCTTTCTATGAAAAAAAAACAAAGCTTTCTCCCTCCACCAAGTGGCTTCAGCAGTGGGTAAAGGATGAAAATTATTGTTAATATTTCAGTATCAGTGAGGTGAAAGTTGTCGACTGTGCCTGAGATTGAAGTTATGGTGTTTTCATAAATTTCATTGTTGAGATTTTTCGGTGAAACTATAGAGGAAGGTACTTTATGTCGTGGTTACTTCTTGCCCATAATCATTGCAATTTACAGTGTTGAGAATAACTTCCTTTCAAAACCTTGATGTGATTCTGCTCTGCTTCTGATCAAGGAGTCACTTGGTGTCTGATGTGCTGGAACATAAAATCCATTCTGCAGACTGTGATGCTGCTGAATTTATTGTTCTAGGTTATGTAAAGGTACCCTGTGGCACATTAATACTGAAGGACATCACTGGGAGATGAAAGCTAACAAGTGCTAAGCATTTGGAAAACTTTTTCTGAACTTTTGCACAAGTCTGTCTCTCCTAAGAAAGAGTTTCTCATCTGAGAACACAGATTGCAAAGTTACCCTTCCAGTCTTCCTGTATATAAGTATGTTGAGCTTTTTCATGTTACATCTTGGAAAGAGTTTCCAAGCTGAGAATGCAGAGTGCACCTGGCTATATTATACCCTGGTGCTTAGCTTTACAGCTTTAGTACTATAATAGAAAGGCATGGCTTAAACAGATGACTATGCTTTTATCGTCCTCACCTGCCTTTCACATGCAGATGATATTGTTATTACTAGGTCAAGTAAATCTCAGGTAATATCAACAAAGCACTTCAAAAAATCTAGCTATCCTTTGGAACTGGCTGCATACTAACTTATAAATTAACAGCTGCACTTTTTGGAACACTGTTACAAATTCGTTCTGTGAGCATCACTCACCTAAACCACGCTTTGCATATGCACACAGTAAATTACAGGTTCATAGATAAATTCTAGGCAGTCAAGTCTGAGAATATTGCACACATAGCCAATGACCAGACAGCAACTAAATGTAAGAATTACACTCTGCACCTTGTTTCTGTGAGGTAAACACTTAACCATTACGCCAACCCCCAAATGTCATATACTGAGGCGCTAAAAAATCCTTGACAAGCCACGATGGGTTAGTAGGTGCAAGGCCCACTGTCAGCTAATGCTGCAACATTGGTTATTGCCAACACAGTTGAGAGTCACCAAGAAATAGCACACCCTATACCAATTCCACCAAAGCAGTCTTCAACTACAAATAAAAATGCACTAGTAGCTAGTGACTCCATAGTAAGGAATGTGGATTCTACACTCAAGAGGCTGGATGAGAGCAGGGTGTCAGTGAGCTGTCTGTTACAAGAACATATTGGCAACATAATGAGGGCCCTTCAGACCATTAAACCAGGCAAGTATGAATATGGCATGGTGGTGATCAGTGTAACACAGTACCATGAGGGATATCAAAAGACACTTGACAGAGGTCTCCATGCATGTCACAAATGCAGGAAGACCTTTCCATTACCAAAAACGATGTCAAGGTATGACGCAAAGATGATTAGCTTTAACCATTGACTAAACACCTGATGTCATTCTAAAGTGATCCGGTATGTGTTGTGTCAGCAATGGATGAAGTGCTTTACAACTGTTCTTGCTTTCAGGGGACAGTTTGCACCTTTCGTTCTAATACTTCTGCATACTGGAAAAAGCTTTTGCAACCCCCATTGTGCCTTTTTTAAGCGAGATCCAGCTGATAAACTACTCAATTTAACTTCCAAAGCAAATCAACCACTGGACCATGTCAAGGTGGCTGCTCTACTTAATACTAGAAGAGCTGCCAGACCTTGAGGCTTCCCTGCATTTGGAGCACATTCATGTATGTGTTGCTATAGAAACTGTATAAAAAAATCCCAGAAAACAACTCCTCAATACATGAGTGTTGTGCTTACCACTCTTAGAGACCACATTATCTCAAGACAGATACATAAAGACCTTCAAGCTGAGCTTACCGAGATCATCTATCAGTTCATAATGTGTTACAGTACCTGCTCCATGTCTTCAGAAAATCATCCATAGCATTCCTAAATATTTATTATGAAGTCTGTTTAGATAGGAATGCTGTTATCCTTGGTGATTATAACTACCCACTGATTAACCAGGGGACTTGTACAATAAAGTAAGATAAGTACAAAAAATCTTAGATTTTATAAACAAAAACTCCATGGACCAGATTGTTTAAGAACTTACTAGAGAATAGAATATGCTTGACTTAGTGTCAACAAACTTAGAACCTGTATGTACCACCCTCAGTGTATCCTCCTCACTGGTCAAGTCAGACCACAACTAGTGATCTTCACAGTCAAAACCTCTAAACTGTTAAATATCACAAAATTCAGATAAAGCAGATGAACGAGTTGACTGTAGTAAACCACCAGGAACACAAAAAACGTATTTGAGAAACTAAGTCCACAATAGTAGAAACGCTTAATTTATTAAAAGATAAAAGCTTTCGGGATACACCCTTCCTCAGTTATCATGATTGATAACTGAGGAAGTGTGTATCCTGAAAGCTTTTATCTGGTTAATAAAATAAGTGTTTATACTATTGTGGACATGGTTTCTCAAATATCACAAAATGCAAGGACTTCAAATGTACAAATCTCCTGCAATTCCATGGTGAAGTTTTCTAATTTTGAGTGCAGTGGTATTACGCATAATGTTGGCATGAGAAAAATTCTACTGACACTTGGACAAAGATAACAAACTGGAAATCCCAACTAAATCAAGCAAATGGGGAGGTCTAAAATACACCAGCATAGTGGTCCACAAGCATTATTGAACTATGTATTAGAAGAAAGAAATTCCTGCAGCTCTACAAAAGAACAAATGACCTGAAACTAAGGAAAACATCAAACAGCTAGATAAATGAATAATAATGGACATAAGAAAAATGAAGGCATCCCAAGAACTCAGACTAGCCACACATGCTAAAAATAAGTACAAATTCTTCTTTAATTATGAGAGAAACATAAATAATAACACTCATCATTGCTCTGGGCTTATTCATATTGATACTGACAACTCAGATCCAGTGGATATTACCAACAAACTGGGAAAGAAATTTAGTGCAAGCTTCACCCCAGAGACATCTATTCCAAACCTACTTATCAATGATGGAATTGAGCTATCAACCATCACAAAAAAGCATGTACTGAACATACACTTCAAAATAAAGAATACCTCATTCACAGGGCCTAATAACGTACCCAGTAGCCTAATTAATAGCAATAAGCAAGCATTGTCAGATTCGGTCCTCAACCTCTTTAACCTGTGCCTAGCAACTGGTTTTGTCCTGTGGGAGTTGCATACAACTGTTGTGATATCACTCCATAAGGGTGGCCCCCACCACAGAACTAGGGAATTACAGGACCATCAACCTAACGGGTCTAATATGCAAAGTCATAGAACATATCAAACTGACCTAATTAACTATGACATCAACAGTCTCATCAGACTTGACCCTAGTAGTTTGGCTTTGTCAACGGTAGATTGAATTAAATGAATCTTGTAAATTTCTTTGAGAGTAACTTAAGCTGCAGATTGTGGAGAAGCTGTCCACTCAGCCTTCCTTGGCCCCACCAAGGCATTTGGTACAATACCACACACAAATGTAATAGAGCAAGTTGAAGGAGCTCCAAATTAACCTGTAAGTGGTTAGGTGGTTACTCAACTGGCTTAGAGACAGGACTCGCACTGTAAGAGTTGGGGGTGCATCCTCTGAGGGTATGAAGTTGACCAGTAAAGTTCCATTGGGATCTGTGCTGGGACCTTTGCTCTTTAGCATCTACTTCTTAAAACTTGTGGTTGATTGCAAGCTGGTAGTCACCATCAAGACCCCTTCTGACAAACAGACACTGTAGCAGGAGCTTACACTTGCCAATAGCTGGTGTACTAAAAATGAGTTCAAGCTCAGTTCTAAAAAGTGCAGTAGTGTAGCATTTGGTAAGCACACCCTAGCTCCAGCTCATAGCATATATAACACTCCACTTCAAGATGAAAAGATCATGAGAGAGCCGAGTACTTGGATGGAAAGCTTCCTTTCTTTTGACCATCACATTGCAATGGTAGTTAGGAAATCCTTTTACCTTGCACAGATCATAGCAAAATGTATTTCTTTTATTGATTTGATTGATTGATTGATTGATTGATTGATTGATTGATTGATTGACATTTGATCCAACTGGGTAGGAGCTCATTTTCAGTGGAGGCCCGGGGAGAAAAGCTCCAAAATATTACAAAACATTTTAAGAATAATAATTTTACAGTCTTTAAAAATAATGCAAAAAACAATTGCAATTTAAATGATTACACCAATTTAGACATAATATGAAAACAATGGTTAAGAGTAGGTACAAATTATATGATAGCGATTCAGTAATTAGAGAAATTTTAGCTATCTCTCCTCCTTGTAGTGTACATTAATTAGACACATCATTGAATAAATTGCCCCCTTTGAGATGCACCTTACCAAACACATTAAGCAATTGGAGAGATTCCAGAGGTTGGTAATTAAAAAGGTTAGGGACCTAAAATATCTGAATCACAAAAAATACTAGAGGCCTTATCCTATATTCAGTATCATATACACACTGTATGGGTCATAAGGGATCCAGTTCCCTCATTAAGTCAAACAATCCAGCTTACTCTAGGGCCAGATATCCAAATTTACTCTATCAATCAGTTAAGATAAAGGGGGAGGAATAGATGTGTTTCACAGTGCCTACCCCTTCTTTGGAACCAACGTCCTGTCCAAGTTAAGCAGTAAGACACATTGTCTGCCTTTAAAAAGGAGCTGGACAACTGGATGGATGTTCATAAATGTTATGACTGGCCTGGCCCTTCTTGGAAAGAGAGACAAGTCTTAACGGTGGGTATTGGCAAGGCGAAAATGACTACATGACCCACTTGCCTTGTAACTTGTATGATCTTATTATGAACTCCTATGATACTATGAACATCACCAAGATTAGCCTTGCATTTTGTACACTAGGTTAAGATTATGTAGTTCCTGTGGTACAGTTTGATTCGCTCAGACTCAGCAAATCACTTAGCCAGGCATCGTTCTTATATACCCCTAAAAATATGTGCCCAGTGAGCTTACCTGGTTAAAAATGGATATTTATTTATTTGTTTGTTAGCTAAATTCACAACACTAACATTAACTCCTCCATGCAGACTTGGTCCACATACATTTACTCCACAGGAATATGTATAAGTGAATCTGGATCAAAACTTTCACATTGCTTTAAGTTTTCCACCTTTTGTTGTGACAAAAAACAAATAAAAACCACACTCATATTACCACCTTTAACTCCACCTGTCTCCACAATGTTCTGTGCCCACTCCACTTACCTTCACGCCCATTTTTTCATGTAAATGGGTACATCATGGGAGGCAGAACACCTTCTTTCTATTACATTAGCACTGCTTTTCTTTATGGCATTTAACAAACTCAGGCATTCTGTTTGTACTGTTAAACAGAATTCTAGAGTCTCTACAGTATTTTCTGAACTGGCAGTCATTCTGATTTATGCATAGTCTAGAAAAAACAGAACTGGTGTCAACTCCAAGGAGCATACAGAAACGTTGTTTAAAGTATTAAAGCAATTGAATGAAGCCTCTTCAGCTTACTCCTAACTGTAGACTACCCCTAGCCATCAGTCTACTGTTGACAAATCATCTCCTTACAGTCATCCAATAATTCATCTTTGTTGTAAAAAACTGAGAAAAGATTCTAATGTTTATTCATCTGAATTCAACTTTTGAACATAGCTGTATCAGACTGGAAAAAAATCAAAGTGGTCACCAGTCAAAGCCTGGCTAGTCTTTCTGTTAAATAATTCAAAATGTAAGTTAATTCATGACAACAGTTACCCACCTCCAAAGAATAAGCTTTTACTAAGAGTTAGTCCATAATCCTTCTGCTACCATATTGCACAGGGCCACCATTTACTGTTGCTACCACTGAAAAATCATTAATCCAAATTGCTCCTGTTGTCTGGAACTCACTTTTTGGACCTTCTAAAGTTTCCAGCTACCTTCAGACATTCCCTGAGCAGTTAGAAACAATATTTTGGATGCAAATAAATGTGATTGCTTCAGGAAACCCAGATGAAAATTACGACCAGGAATTGTGCGTCTATTAGTGGTGCCAGTTGATTGAATTTCACTGTGTTGCTTTCTTATTAAATTACTGCATTAATGTAAATAAGCTGTTACATACATATTTTTTCTTCTACACTAATGCTATATTTCCTTCTATGTATATATTGATATATTGTAATTTACATACATGGAATTGTTATTCATTATATTGCATTTTAATGAATCTTAGCCGAAGCTGTGCATGAAAAAGGTTTCCTTTGTGAACTTATCATCCTAATTAAGAAACAGTAAGTAAGTAAATAAATAAATAGTGAAGCTTGAAATTAATCCTATATCCTTTGGGGTACTTTTCTGAAAAAAATCAGAGGTGTCTTGCTGTCTGAGCTGGAGTCTACAAGTTCCTCTCACAGGGCCATGTCCATAGCCAGATCATGGTCAAATGGGGATCAGCCCCACACACACAGCCATTCCAGTGTCCCATTAGTTGGCTGCCTCTCCAGTTACCATAAACATTGTTCAAAACCTGTCAAGTGTACATACTATTTTTTCTTTACTTTTACAATGATTACAGCAATTTGGATTACATTTAAAACTTTTATTTAAAAATTTAGAACACAAACACTGATGCCCATTTACCATACAAAACAGTCTGATATTGAAAACAGACTTAGCATGAGCAACAGTAAAATTCTCTTCCCTTGAAATTCACATTTGTTGAAAATGCGTCTGGCCAGTGGCAGATTATGGGTACACTGGCCACCGATCACATTTTTAGGACCATGCATAAATACATGTGTTCTTTAATTTCCCCATCCTGATTATTTTAAAATTATATTTCTTGTTTAATACAGCAACATTTGTTAGAGTATGTTTTAAATTTGTAGTTCTGAACATTTTTCCAGTAAGTAGTGAAACAAAACATGTGAACCAATAATGACAAAAGTACTCATTTCTGAATATTTCAACTATAAAATGCCACTCAAATTGTTATTATTGTAGTGCTCCAATATCCATACTCAACATTTATGACTACTTTATTGACTTGAGTACACATCACATGTCTGACTGTGATAAAAAATGGCCTCGGTAAAGTATTCCAATTTACTTTACACAAATGCACACTAGGCCTGCAAAAGCATACTAATGACTTTTAACTTTTAATGGCTAACCATAGTCAATCATTTTAGCTACAGTCATCCTCCAAACCCAGCAATTATAGCTACATTGCTGACTGCATCCTTTTCAATTGTGTGTCAAAAATTAATAACAATAATAATATAGTAATAATATGAAGTTTCACACGCACACAAACACACACACACACACACACACACACACACACACACACACACACACTACTTCTGGAACACCAGACTAAAGAATGTAACATGTTCAAACGATAAGAGCATAACACAGTTTCATTCACAGAACCCCCCACCCCACCCCCACAAGCAGTTATAGCTACTTTGTTGAGTGTTTACACACACTATTGTTATGAAGAAATAAATTATTTGTACTTTATTGCTAACTTTGGATAAAGTACATGCAGTTGTGTAAAGATCACTAGCATCTTGCCATAACATATGCTAATTCAATATTCTCAATTTCTGCAGAAGTAAAAGTCATCTGAATAATTCCACATTAAAGAGAACTATTACTAATGTAGATGTTGCTCCTAGCAAAACATCCTTGCATTTCAGTGCCTCATCTACAAATGTAGTGCCTAACCAGTTAGTTGCTAATTTTTCAGTCCAGAGGGCCACTGAAAAATCTAGGCCAAATTTCCATATACCCTATAGCACTGTATGTTTAAGTGACTTGTTCAAGGTCAAAACATAATTATGAGACAAATCAGACATATTCTGCTAATCTGCAGATAGATAAGGGCAAATCACTCTAAATCACTTACAAAGTTTACAGCATATCATGCCAGTTGGATTAAAACTCTTGGATCCTGTACGTAAGGTACAGGGTTTGACTTTGAACAAAAAACTTAGCTAAGTGGGACATTTTATACACACACACATACACACGCACCCGAATAATGGTATTATTGCAATGGCATAATCTATGTTAAATGAATAACACTGCCACTGCTTTACATGGCTAATCTATGCTAAATGCTGTTGTAAAAAGCTGCTCTACAAGCCATCTATATTCCATCCATTATTAATGCCGCTGAAAAATGGTCCATCTGGTTTACCGTCATCGTTGTACTGCAGAAGAGAGAAACTGCCCCATCTCAATACAACTACAGTATGCTACACTCAAATTTTGTGCCCTTCCTGGCAAGTCTTCATTGCTTTGTGTGCTGCTCCAGTCTCTCTCATTGGCTGATGCTGGGAGCCAGTGTGACTGGAGCTGGCAGGAAATAAGAGGTGCAGATGCTACCAAGAGCAGAAAGACTGGTGCAGTATTTTTGTTAGCTCCTCGGATAATACCAAAGCATCACCTCAGAGAACTACAAATACTAAGTTTCGATTTTACTACTGCATTTGTTGCACCTGACCATATTTCATATCAGCTGCTGCTTTTACTTATTTAAGAAAAGATCTGTTCTGCTGTTTTATTCTACTGCTGCATTTAATTAAAAAAAAACTGTACTGCTTTTTATTCTGTTACCTATTTAATTTAAGGAAAAAAAGTATCCTGCTTTAACTTTGTTGTTCCATTGCACGTCTGTTGGCCATAGTATAGATTGGATTCAGACCAGCTGAATCCAGTTCTGTTTGAAGATTGAGCACTAAAAAATCAGAACATCTTCCTTTGGAAATCACCCCCCCCCCCATACCCTCATAGCAGTAGTATACAGTAGGTCTGTCTAATTGAAGGTTACTGTTTCAGGCCTCTTTGAGCTATTTCATTGGTTCAGGGCTCAGTTTGAGTGTTTTTATTGGTTTCTTTGTATTAGCTGCTTTGTTGTTGTTTGCATGTAGCACACCATCGAGTACCACCATGCACCACCACACAGAGGGGGTAACTCTTGGCAGTTACAGATGCAAAAGCGCCAATAGACATGTTTTCCCTTAGAAGTGGGTATTATCTAGCAGAACAGTTCTTAAACAGCTCTCAGCTGTTCAGTGAACCACCCAGCAGCGATTTTACCTCTTTCCTATCAACATCAGACCCTATAAATCCCCGTTTTATAGACCCATAGGTTAGTCTGCCTAAAATAGCCCCCCTACCAGATACCCCCATCTTTTTCTCCTTATCTTTGGAGGTACTAGTTTCAAATCTTGCATTATGGACTGTCAGTTTTCCTTATCTTTCTCCTGCTAGCTTGGTTGACATGGGTTTTTTGAGGGAGTGCAGTAACTGCCTCATGTACACTGACAACCCCTTACACCTAAATCACTTAAGTAAAATTTGCGAGGGATGCTCCTACACTAAGAATCTGTAATCCCTGCTTCTCACACCCAGAACAGCAACACTAAATGGGTTATCAGCTCACACACCACGACACCTACTCATAATATACACCCAACACATAAACCTTCATATGTGGAGGTAGTCTTCAGAAACCTACCTAAACACCAGAGACCTTCAAACACAAACATGCTACACCTAACACTGTACCCAAAGCACCCAGTACACATACAAACCCTAGCACCAGTGTCTTGCCAAATAAGCCATTAAGGCAATGCACACCTATTCCAAATGTTTTAGTTGTAGGTGACTCTGTAGTGAGTCATATAGGCACCCCACTCACCAGGTTAAACAAGGAGAAGGTTACGATTAGCAGCCTGTCTTTTGCAAGGATTCTTCAGATCACACATGCACTTAAGGCTCTCAACAACAAATGCTGTTATGACTCTGTCTTAGTTCATGTTGGTGTGAATGACTTGAGACATATCTGTCTGGACTATACGAAAAGAGACATGACTGAGCTCTTAGAATATGTGTCCCAGGTAGGTATGTCCCTAGCTTTGAGCAGCATTTTACCCTGACCTAGGATGATACCACAGTATAAACAAAAAAAAATAATTTGATTTCAATAATTGGCTTACTTTCTGGTGTCATTCTAAGGGGATCCAGTTCCGGTTAGCCTGGGATGACATGGTGGATAGGCCATGCTGCTTTGCCATAGATAGACTTCACCTGGCACCTCCAGGCTTTCGGTTGCTGGCTAAGGTACTTGCCTCCTCCATAATGACTTTTTAGGTAAGGTCACAAAAACAACATTTCTGACATAAAAGTATCAAACACAAAGAAACTAAAGGTCATGCTGCTAAATGCTAGGAGTTTAAATCAGAAACTGTACTCTCTGGAAACACTCCTCTCCCTGAAAGATGTTGAGATATGTGTAGTCACAGAAACCTGGCTCAGAGCCACAGAAAGTACCCCAGCCTTACAAGGCTACAATGCCTTCCACACTCTCAGACTACAAACTGAAGTTGTGAGAACCACAGGAGGTGGAGTATCTGTCTTCATTAAAGGTAATTACTCCTCTAGACTGGTTAGATAAGATAACTCTTTGGAGTTACTCCAAGTCCAAATTGCCACGGGTAAGACCCCCCCCTTCATGTCATTGTCAGTTGCAGGTCCCCTTCCATGAACAAAGAAGCCCACACAGCTTGGGACAATCAAAGTACAACATAACACTGTAGTCATGGGTGTTTTCAACTATTCTCCCATTAATAGGGAATCTTATATGAGCCCAAAATCACTTGCTCAAAAGTTCCTGGACTTTGTAAACTCATGGGTCCTGGAACAAATAGTGTACCACCCCACAAGGGGCTGTAATATTCTAGATCTGGTCCTCACCAATATGGATGACCGATGGAACGCCTCAAGTGCAGGGCCCGCACTGGTTAAATCCAACCATAAATCAGTCATTTTTGAAGAAGCAATAGCACCAGAATTCCTAAAGGAAAAGGCAGGCTAAAAAACTTCACCAAAGCTAACTATACCCTCCTAAGGAATGGTATAATCAACTTTGAAGCTCCAGTTTCCACAGATGGCATTGATGGCTTTGATAAGGTATACACTGATGCCCTGTATAAACATGTACAGAAATGTATAGACACAACTGTGCCTAAGAGGATTAAAGCAAGATCCTCAAGAAAAAAAACAAACCAATCAGATGGACGTCTAGCATTAACAGATTATACAATAAATGAAAGAAGCTGCTGTCTAAAATTACAAAAGCGAGAACCCCAAATTGGAAGAACACCCTCCTCAGCCTAAACAAGCAAATAAGACAACTCGTAAAATCCTCAAAGAGCAACTATGAGAAAAGTTTAGCAACCATAACCAAGGATGAGCAAAAGGCCTTCTTCAGCTATGTCCATAACCTAAAAGGTAGGACTCAGATATGTGCTGAACTAATTGTGGATGGTATCACACACACTGACCCTGTGGAATTTGAAAACCTGCTGGCAGACAGGTTTGGCAACAATTTCACCCCCCTATCTCCCCCAAGCATACCACAAATCATGTCTTCAATATCATCTCCTCCTTGGATCTCCAAAGAGCAAGTCATCAATGCTCTCTCCAAGGCTAAGAACACAAACTCCATAGGACCAGATGGCATTATGCGCTGCATTCTTAATGTTCTTAAACAAGAGCTAGCTACTCCACTAGGCACCCTTTTCAACCACAGCCTGAGTACTGGCTTTGTCCCCACTGAATGAAAAAAGTGACTTTTATCCCCCTCCACAAGGGCGGCTCGGGAACAGACCCTGGTAACTATAGACCCATAAGTTTAACCAGCCTCATCTGTAAGGCAATGGAACAAATCATCATGGATCTCATAAATAAGGATATAAGTGACCTCCAAACCCTGCATCCTTCCCAGTTTGGTTTCAGTAAGGGCAAGTCATGCATGCTAAACCTGGTGGACTTCTTTGAGAATGCAACCAGAGCCATGGATGAAGCAAAGCTTTGCATACAGCCTATCTTGACTTGGCTAAGGCCTTCAACACAATCCCACATTCGGGCATCATTGATAAACTAACCCAATTGAATATCAACTCCTGTGTTGTCAGGTGGGTTGCAAACTGGCTCACATATTGACAACATTCAGTCAAAGTGGGAGACTTTGCCTCTATCAGCTGACCTGTCACCAGTGGAGTCCCACAAGGGTCAGTGCTGGGCCCTGTTGTTTGGCATATACTTCTCTGAAGTCCAGGCCAAAACAGAGAGGCTGTGGTTAACCAAGTTTGTGGATGACTGCATATTAGGTGCTATCACTGAATCCCCTAGCGATGCCATCTTTCTTCAAAAGGGGCTTACACAGACCATTGATTGGTGCCAAAGCCATGGTCTTACACTAAATGCTAAAAAATGCTTCATCATTCCCTTCAGTAAAAACTATGTCCCTGCTGATTATAAAATAAACAATAATACACAAAGTATCAATTCTATAGTGAGAGATCTGGGAACACAATTTGACTGTGACCTCAACTTCGACCACCACATGTCTACTGTGATGAGGAAGGCATTCTGCGTCGCTCTCCTGATTAGCAAAGGCATCGCCTCAAGAACAAAAGAGGTTATAACTACCCTGTACTCATCCCTCATCAGACCTGTTATTGAATATAATGCTCCTTTTGCTATGTACCATACCACATACCTGCAGCAGATTGAGAGACCTCAAAAGATTTCTAACTAAGAAAATTCAGGGTCACATGTCTTATGCGGACAGACTGAAATCACTGTCACTGTACTCACTTGCGTATAGACTACTTAGCGGTGACTTGTATCTGGCTTACAGGGCTATCTCTTACCCAAATCTAATGAAAATGCTGCACATCCATAAGTCAAATGGGACTAGAGTCACCTGTTCCAGGGATGTCATTCTAGCCTGTGACATAAATCGGACCTCCTAGTAAAACAGATACATCTCTCAGAGGTTGTCACTCCTCTGGAATAGGCTTCTAATACATGTCAAACAGAGCACTTCCTTGACCCTGTATAAATGCAACCTGGATGACTGGATGAGATACCTTAAATTTCTGACAGAGATTGCCCCTGCCTCTCCCTGGACATGGGTAATCCTTGCTAGATAAATATTGAGTATAGGCAACATCTCTCATCTAGTATTGTACTGGGATTTTACAGCTAGGCTTGTAAAGATCCTCGAGTCAGTAGCCTGGTAACATCCTATGAACCTGTGAACCCTAGGGGCCCCAGCCAATACCAGACTGTAGGCAGGTGTCTGGGTCACTGTGTGCTGTATCTGGCCATAGCCATCTCATGTCATTTTCCTGTTTCTTTACAAATAACCGCTGTGAGCTGATAGCAGTAATTGTCCCTTTTCTGTCTTTAGGGATCAGTCCTTCTGAGGCAGGTCATATGGAGAAAGCTAATCCATTACGGGAGAAGGTGGAAGAAATGATTCTTAGGGCCTTGGGCTCTCCAATTCAAGGCACTCATTTTCAGATTGAGATAATACCATATAAAACTCACTAACATCTCTGTTCCACTGGACTTTCCAATGCCCTCTTCTCCTCTCTTCTCTTCTCTTCTCTTCTCTCATCTGTTCAATTGTATGGGAGGACAGGTGGCCAGTGGAAGGTTTATCAAATTCATCCCAAAGTGGAAAGGCATATGTTTACATTTTTGGCTGGTTGAGATATTGAGAGAAGGTTACAAGGTGCAGGTTTCATCCAAGTTTCAACATTTGCTGATATTGTTTTTGTCCTTGTTTTGAAGGGCTGATCCATTTCTGAGAAACATACAGAAAGCAAATAAGCTCTTTCCCTTTCAAAGGAATGGCTTCCAGAAGATTATTATTGTTATTATTATTATTATTAGTAGTAGTATTCCTGCTTGGATTAGGTTATGCCTATCTATTCCTTTTGTGTGAGACACTTATCAGGGAACTTATTTTACTTATTTTTTCTGTCTTTCACAGTGTTCTGTTTGAAGGAACGTCTACATCAGTCCCTTTACCGAAGGATATCATCTAGTCTGTCATTCTTCTCTTTTCTGTTTACATTAACAAGCTCCATTTTGACTTACCCCATCTTGTTTTCCTGCTTTATGCTAATGACATGGTCCTATTCTGCTCTAGCCATTCTGTCTTATCTCTTGAGCTTGAAATTCAGGTTAATTCTCATGCCATTATTTCATGGGTCAGTGATAGACAATTACTACTAAACTGCTCTAAAGCAAAAACAATGCTTTTTGGCACTAGAAAAAAAACTCACTTCTATCTCCAGGACCCTGAAAATCCTCAATCTTCATAATAACACTATTGAAAATATTGCTTCCTTCAAATACCTAGCGGTTTTGTTGAAACTCCTCCTAAATTTCCACCTCCACCTGGACTACACACACAAAAATAAAATCAACTTTCTCTTATTCTGGGCTAATAGGATCTCCACTTTTCTGTCCATACCTTGTAGAAATGCCACTGGAAAAGGTATCTTACTGACTCAACTAGAATATTGTCTGCAGCTTCTAAAAGGAATATGTCTACTATTTAGTACATTTCAAATACCATTTGCAAATTCATCACTATCTCTCCAAGAAATAAACACCACTACAAAACCATTGAAAAAGCTAACTGGCTAACTGTGAAATAATATGCTGACTTTCTACTTGCCTCTCAACTATTTAACCTTATCAAGAATGACAGCTTCCCTCCACTAGCTTCCAGACTTTCCAGAGATGCACCAACATACGACCTTAGACGTTTTAACTACTCATGTCCTCTCCTCCAACCCCCCCCCAAACTACACTTCTCTGCACAGATCACGCTTTTTCCATCCTTGATCCCAAACTTTGGGAGTCTCTCCCTTCTTTTCTTAAAGATCATTCATCTTACCCCGATTTCTGTAAACAAATAAAAGTACATTTCAAGACACTAAGAAAAGGCAACTGCTATCTCTCTCTGGTTGTATAACGTAACCTGTTAATTCCCTTCTTCTGTCTACATGCCATACTCTGACTCTATTTTTGATTGTGATTTTCTCACCATGCCAGCTTTGATGGCAAACTATATTTATTTATTGCATGTATGTAATGTTTTTAAAGTCACTCTGTATATAATGTCATTTATCTATTGCCTTTATACCCTCAAACCAATGATATTCACTTTGTATATAATATATGTATATATTGTACTTTATCATTCTGTCTGTATATAATGTCATGTATCTATTGTGTTTTCCCAAGGTTGAGACTTTAAATGGGTCCAGTGGGATCTGTGCTTTACCCTGGTTATCAAATTTAAAGTAAAAACAAAAATAAAATAAAAAACTCCGAATATATGTATACTTCCTGTTAAAAGAAACATAAAGATTAAAATGCATTCAGTTGCGTAAGTCATGTATACAATATCTAGGCATTGCAGATTATTATGGTGTATAGAGGCTGTACACATTGCCTTCTGTTGCTTAAACACGTCAGTCCTTTTTCATTTATTTTTTAAACAACTAGACACAAGTACTGTTTTTGCAGCAGCAACCCTGGTGAATTGGCTGATTAAGTCACTTACCTGGAGTTGCATTGTTCATAAGTATTTATTTACTTATTGGCATTTGTTTACTGGGAAAGTCCACTGGGCCAAGATGAGCCCATTTTCAGTGGAGGCCCAGGGAGAAAAGCTCCAATTAGCAACAACAAAAAAACTAAACAAAAGATCTAGCACAAGATTGACATAGCAAGTACAAAAACAATTAGCACAAGTTAGCATAAAAGTTCAAAATGTTCAAAAGATGTACATAAAGTCTTTGTGAAGGAATTTACAGAATTTACATACAATCAGGAAGCAATCAGATATTCTTGAAAGGAATTTACAGACTGTACATAGAATGCAATAAATCTGCTACAAACATCTTGCCATACAAGAAAGGGCATGTTTCTAGTACATGGGTACAATGATAACAGGACATAGTGCAAAGCAAAACAATAACATCAATATATGTTTGATGAGTGTAAGAAGAGAAGGTAGAGTGGTAGGACCTTGAGAGTGACTAGTTGGTCGACACTATTTGGGTGAAAGGTAAGCAGCAGTATGTTAAGGGTTAATAGGGGATAGGAAGGAGGAGGGGGAGAGAGAGAGGGAGGAAGAAGAAGGAGTGGACAGGAAGGCAGACAAAAAAGGGAAGGGAAGTGTAGAAGAGAGGAGAGAGGAATAAGGGTAATGGAATTAAGAGGAGGCAAGAGGAGGAGTAGAGCAAATAAAGTTTATTAGAGGAAAGGGAAATATTAGAAGCAAAAGCTAGGGTTAAAGTATTAGGGTTAAAGTATTAGGGTTAAGAATGGAAGGTTAAGTAATGGCTGAGTGAGTAGAGAAACAGTTGCACATCCACTTGGAGAGAAGATGGCTGTGTAGCACAGCTTTAAAGTTAGAAGGACTTTGTTGTAAGTGGTTGGATGGTGGGAGATTGTTCATAGTTTAGCAATGCGCCATGAGTACAGTTGCTGACCTGCAGGTAGCTTACATTTATGAATTTGTACAAGATATTGGTGTTCAGAATGAAGTGGCCTGACAGGATTATACAGGGTGAATAAAGAGCTGAGTGCAAGGCAGTCTTGAGGTTTATAAATCAGTTTATGGGTAGTAGTGATCTGAAGATAAAGTAGGTGGTGGGGGAATTCCGGCCAATGACATTGTTTTAGGGCAGTACAGTGGTGGGTAGAATGGCGGCTATTAGTGGCAAATTTAGCAATCTTATTATAGCAGGTTTCTAATTTTGTTTTCAGCGAAGATTGTAGATTAGTTAGTAAAGGAGCACCGTAAGTTAGAGAAGCTAAAAGATAAGATAGAGCTAAGGTTTGTTTTGCAGGGAGGGAGAGAAACTTATGTCCGTAGAGAAGCCAGAGTTTTTTGTGGGTCTTGCTAATATTGTTTTGTATGTGATGATTGAATTTAAGGTTGTCATCAATTATAAAACCTAACAATTTAGTAGAGGTTGCTAACTTGATTTTGGTGGGAGAGTATTTCAAAGTTGGCTTTATTAACAGGAAAATTCCTCTTGTGAGTAAAGATAATAAATTTGGTCTTTTTGGGGTTTAAAGAGAGGTAGTTATTGTGGAGCCAAGTTTCCACAGTAGAGAATGTGGCTTGAGTAAGTTGTTTTAATATATCTGGGTTGAGAACAGAGCAGACTATAGTGGAGTCATCTGCGTATTGGATTAGGGAACCCTGTTTTATAGCTTGGTGGAGATTGTTGATGAAAATGTTAAACAGGAGTGGGCCTAATACTGAGCCTTGGGGGACATCTGTAGGGTTGTGGATGTAGGGAGAAATGGAGTTCTGCCATTTAACAGCATCCTCTCTGTTAGAGAGGTAGCTTTTAATCCAGGTAAGTCACTGTGGAGAGAGGCCTATACTGCAGAGCTGGGAAAGAAGGAAAGGGTGAGAGATGGTATCGAAGCATTTGAAAGGTCCAAGAATAATGCTGATACTATATTTCCAGTGCCACAAGCTTTTTTTGATTATCTCTAAAAAGGATATTTGTGCAGTAGATGTACAATATCCCGGCGAAAGCCTTTCTGAGTGGTGGAAAGAATTTTATTCCTCAGAAGGAAATTTAAGAGTTGTTTCTGGACACATTTTTCTAGACTTTTTGAGATAGGGGTCAGAATGGCAATGGGACAGACATTTGAGATGTCAGTTGAGGAGCCTCCTTTGTGCAATGGTAAAATTATTGCTTTTTTCCAGAGGCAAGGGATGGGAGATTTAGGACAGATCTGTTTATCAGTATGCTAATAGGGTAGGCCACGGAGTCAGCTGCAAGTTTTAGGAACATTGCTGGAATTTTGTCAGCAGAATTAGAACAGATTTTTAGTTTCTGAAGGAGTTTTTTAATATAAGAAGTAGGAATGAGAGAGAGATTAAAGAGAGGCTGAGGGGTCAGTTGGGTGAAGATAGAAGGAGGAGGAGTATTAATAGATGCAGGAGGGTGGACTGACAAGTCAGAAATGTTGGAAAGGCTCTGAGGCAGAGTATGCTGCATTGGGGAGGTGGAACAGAGATATTATTATTGGGGAGAGGTAGAAAGAAAGTTGCTCTGATATTGGCAATGGTTTCAATAAAGTAAGAGTTAAAGATACCAGCTGTTTGTTCAGAGGGCATGTTGGGGTATGGGCAGGGATTAGGTTTTGTGCCTGGGTTCAGGAGATTATTGACAGAGGACCAGAATAACTTGGGGTTGTTTTTTTCTATGTAGTTGTTGGTTCTGAAAGAATTGTTGTTTGTCTTTATAAATATGTTTTTTAGCTTGATTACAAAGCTGTTAATAATGGTAAAGGTCAGAGATATTGTAAGACTAAAGCCAGAGTTTCCATTCTTTGTCCCTATTGTTCATAAGTTCTTTAGTAGCTTTTGTAAGCCAAGGGGCATGATTTGCTTTGGTTCTTTTCATTCTAGTTGGGACTAGGCTTTCTAGTATACTAAGAAAAGATCTATTAAAGTATAGCAGAGCATCATCTAGTGAAAGGGTCTTAAGCATTCTCCTGTCAGTGGATTTCAGAATGTGGTTAAACTTATTGGGATTAAATTTTGAAAAATTTTGTACAGGTCTGATAATATGATGCTTGGTATGGATGAGCAGGATCAAATTGTGTCAGCTGGGAGATGGTCACTAATGGAATTGGACATAGTTCCATAAATGATATACTTGGAAGGATCTAACATGAGAATCCAGTCTAAGATGGGTTCTGCTTTAGTTCTACAGTTATATCAGGTAGTGGTAGTAATAAGTTGCGTGAAATGGAACAAATTTATGCAAGAGGGGGATTGGCTGTTGGATATAGAAGCCAAATCAATGTTCATGTCCCCCAAGATAATTGTTTTGCTTTTTATACAGTGGGAAATCCATGCTAGAATATCTACTATGGTGGTAATGTTTTACCAGGTGGAATGTATAGAATGGTATGTATGTATAGAATGGTAGAATGTATAGAGCAGCTGATTTCAAGAAAGGAGATTAGGATTTCAGCATTTTGGAATTGGGGGAATGTGGTATTTGAACTGAGATAATTTGAGGGTATTATAGTAAATGACGGCTACAGCACCTCCTTTTTTATGTGGCAACAAAAGCTTGGCTCGAGGGCTGACTTTCAGTAGATCACAGATTTTTGCTGCTCTACTACGTACAAAACCTTGACCCAGAATCAGGTCATCTATGAATGATTTAGCACCTGATTCCCCACAAATGTGCAGTGCAATGCTAGAGAGAGAGGTGGCCCCCTTCCATGCATGCTTCAACCCAGTGATGAGTGACACTCCTCACCATCCGGAGATCTGCAGTGCTGCAATATCATTACGTTTAGGTGGGATTCTGACTTAGAGGCATTCAGTCATAATCCCACAGATGGTAGCTTCGCACCATTGGCTTCTCAGCCAAGCACATGCACCAAATGTCTGAAACTGCGGTTCCTCTCATACTGAGCAGGATTAGTATCACAACAACACATCATCAGTAGGGTAAAACTAACTTGTCTCATGATGGTCTATTGATTAATGAAATGATGCTTATGACTGTAGGATGAGGCTTGTTAATAGCTCATCACATTAACTCTCTGTAGCAAATTGTTCTTATTAGTTTTAACATTCAGTACTCCTAGTGTTGCTATCATCATTGTGTGCCACTACATTTCTTTATACTGTTTCTTTCACATACTAACTACACTAAGGGCTTCTTCAAGTGCTCAGGACAGGATCCCTGTAGTTCTGCTATACTTGTCTCGGCAAACTTGGAAGGCCCATTAGATGAATTTGCCTTTGAAATAGAAGTCTTCTGCTGAGTGATGAGAAGTGTTCCTGGTACAGATGTCTGATTCGGGCGGAATCAGGTGACCCGTTATCCTTTTTGGGTGATGCATAGGGTTTGTGGTATGTCATCCATTATGAGAGATGCTGAAGTCATTCTTTCAAGAGTTTACTCTGAATATCTACCTTTTGGTGGGTGTGATTTTGGTCATCCATTGTTCTGTGTGCATTGGTTTGGTAATCCATCCATGAATGGGTATAATTTTCGGGTTACTGTCTGGTAATCACCACAAATGGATATTTTTTTCTTTTGTTGGTCTGGTGGTATTTTTTGGTTAGTTGTTTAGCAATCCATCCATGAATGGGTGTTTTTCCTGTTATTAGTGTGGTAATCCATCCATGAATGGGTGTTTTTCTGAGCAGGTATCCAGTTCCTGTACTGAATAGCTATGCCGTACCTTTAATGTGCTATTACTCAGCAGTATTACTAGAGCTGTCATTAGTAGCTATGTCTGCTACATTTTTGACGTATCCCCACTCATTACTCTCGTTATTTTTGCCATCAGGTGAGTAGTGTTATGGACCCTGAAATAATGACTTTGGGCTTTTCCGTGTTCAGAAATCTGCGCAGCAGAACAATGTAACATGAGATGCTCCCAAAGACATTTTAATTTGCTATCTTTTTCCCATACATACTCCTCCTAGTGAGGTTCAATAAAAGTTTCTGTTAGTGACTAACAGTGTTAATTAAAACTTTAACTGTACTACATTCTGAGAGAAATCTCCCATTCAGACCCCATCTTTTCTAGTAATACCTACAGCCTGTAGCTATTATGTTGTGAAGTTAAATGTAAAGTGTTGCTGAGATATAATTCAAAATGTATTTTCATGTCTGCTGTATGATGAACAATGATGCCCCCCTTCACTAAGTTTACTGTGTGTGTTTTACCATTATTTGTCACTAGACCCCCAGATTTTTCTCTTAGGGGTCATCCTCTCACCCGTAATCCACATCAATAATATCCCCGAGTTTCTTCAGTAGTATATGTAAAAAAAAAAATTAGAAATGACACACACTGTTGTCCCACCGTCCGATTCCATTTTCAGCTTCATCCCTCTTTGTTTATTCCTAAACACTGTATCTGTAACCATAAAATGCCCACATCACTTTCCACTTCCTGTAAATCATGTATAATATCTGTACTGGTCAGTTCACACACTTTTCATACCTTGCATATTCCTGACTGAGCTTGTTCTTGCACTGTAACTGCATATTACAGTAAACTCTGTTAACCGCAACTCAAGCAACTGGCAAAAAATATCGAAGATTAATTGAAGAAATACGATACAATTTTCATGTGTTACACTTTCTGTCCCCCCCCCCCCACACACACACACATACACACACACACAGTAACATACCTTACCTTTATAGTTTTAGAGTTTTAAAAAGGTTGATAGGAATAAATTCCCTCTCTCCCCAACATGAGAACAAGTCAAATCAAACAAGTAGTATACCCGAAACTTCAGTTATCCGGCATCTACCAATCCCCATGGGTGCTGGTTAACTGAGAGTTTACTGTAGTTGATAGGCCATACAAAGTGACATTTCCAACAGCGGTTTTGTTGCATTTATAGTCTCTGCCCTAATGTGATACCTTCCTACATTGAAATTGTGCTTGCTTCTGTCTTTAATTGGTTATTTATTTACTTGCTTGCTTACTTTTGTTGACTGGGTTAATCCCACTATGCATATGCCCTACTTTCATGGTGGAGCCAAGGTGGAACGTATATAGGCATAAAAAATTTGGCCAGGGCACAATAGAAATTCCTCTGCTCTGCATTGTGAGAAGGAGAATAACCAATATGAAGTCTGATTTGATTCAGGATGTGGTGAAAACTGTGAAGAAGTTAGTTGAGCATATACAAATTTAACAGGAGGGTTTACCAGACAAAGTCCTATTGCACATGATAAATGAACCAGATCTGGTGAATGATGGGAACAGAGATAAACGGGAACACTGGATGAAGCGGACATGGAATGGCCCAGATGTCAAACTACAGTTTTGTACCTTCTCATGTTATGCAGATGTCAACACCAGTTCTCAATCATGTGATGTTACTTCATGAAGAATTACTGGCAAACGATATACTACTTATTTGTCATGAGAAGGGCACAGATCATGTGACCCTTTATTTTTGTGTAAGTGACTTGATTCATGTGTTTTGCAGCTAAGACACTTTCTGCCACTGGAGAAATATGTTTCTTCTATTATCAGTTTTTCCCCATGCCTCAAAAATAGGGATGCTCTTTTTTTTTGTTTTTTCCCCAAACATATTGAGCCTACAGAACATTATTATTATTATTATTATTATTATTATTATTATTATTATTTATTGTTATTAATTCTTATACAAAAGTACTTTCTTACTTCAGATGTGTGTGAGTACTGCTGTATTAAGAGTTGAAAGTGAATAAGCATATTGACTGCTTTATTAGAAATTATCCTTGTCAGGCATGGGATTGCTCCATTCATTGTCTCCCTTTCTGATTTCTCTATTAAAGATCACAAAAAACAAATAAGGATGCTACTACCCATATTAAAATATGCTGCTCCTGAACTGTCAGTGTATTAGAATAAGTATTCATCAGGATGGCAGTCTACAGTAAGATGACCACATTAATTATGGCTTTAGATGGAGAATGTACATGTGTCACAGTGTGACGCTTCATATCTTAGGGTGGTCTTTTGTCCTTCATTAGGTACAGCACGTCTAATGCTGGATCAATTGATACTTGGCATGCAGGATCAAAAGATCTGAGTTAGCAAATGTACAACCATTTTAAAATAGCATGAAACTAGTGTACCTTTTTTTTCCAATTTGTTTAACTTCCCAACTCAGTGGAAATGATAACTAGATGCCCTCCAAAAGTTTTTCCTATCACAGTTATTCGTTGATAGTTTATGAGTACTTCATAGACTTTGTAGCAACTGAAACTGCTTAGAAGTTGATCCTATGTGAGATGCGTATAAGAGTTACTTTGACTTAGTGCCTCTTGATCCTTCTGCAATACTGGGCTGAGAAGCTAACTTACCAGTTCTCATTCATGGCTATCACTTGTGCATATTCCTTACTAACTGCTGCATACGTACCAGTTCTCATTCATGGCTTTCACTTGTACATATTCCTTACTGACCCCTGCATACGTACCAGTTCTCATTCATGGCTGTCACTTGTACATATTCCTTACTGACCTCTACGTAACTACCAGTTCTCATTTATGGCTGTCACTTGTGCATATTCCTTACTGACCGCTGCATACGTACCAGTTCTCATTCATGGCTATCACTTGTACATATTCCTTGCTGACCGCTGCATACGTACCAGTTCTCATTCATGGCTATCACTTGTACATATTCCTTGCTGACCTCTGAATACGTACCAGTTCTCATTCATGGCTGTCACTTGTGCATATTCCTTAGTGACCTCTGCATATGTACCAGTTCTTATTCGTGGCTGTCACTTGTGCATATTCCTTAGTGACCTCTGCATATGTACCAGTTCTCATTCATGGCTGTCACTTTTGCATATTCCTTAGTGACATCTGCATACGTACCAGTTCTCATTCATGGCTGTCACTTGTGCATATTCCTTAGTGACCTCTGCATATGTACCAGTTCTCATTCATGGCTGTCGCTTGTATATATTCCTTAGTGACATCTGCATATGTACCAGTTCTCATTCATGGCTGTCACTTGTGCATATTTCTTAGTGACCTCTGCATATGTACCAGTTCTCATTCATGGCTGTCACTTGTGCATATTCCTTAGTGACCTCTGCATACGTAACAGTTCTCATTCATGGCTATCACTTGTACATATTCCTTACTGACCTCTGAATACGTACCAGTTCTCATTCATGGCTATCACTTGTACATATTCCTTACTGACCTCTACGTAACTACCAGTTCTCATTCATGGCTATCACTTGTACATATTCCTTACTGACCTCTGCATACGTACCAGTTCTCATTCATGGCTATCACTTGTGCATATTCCTTACTGACCACTGCATACGTACCAGTTCTCATTCATGGCTGTCACTTGTGCATCTTCCTTATTGACCTCTCCCATACAAAACTTCCCAAAAGTGTGATTTACCATGTCTGGCTGGATCTTCCTGTGTGTACATTTCTGTTTATTGACCTTCACTTTATTGATATCCTTTCCTGAGTTATTCTGATAATATAACGAGTCTGTTACCAGCTATGACATAAAATAACGTCTAACAAATGTCCTTTACCAGTTCTTTTCATTATTTTTTTCATCAAAAAGATGATTTTTCTATGACACATGCCAGATCATTCTTATGTATTGGCAACGAAAGACATCATAACACTGTAACACTCATTTTCCATATTTTGGAGCAAAGATCACAATGCATGGCACCACTGACATTTAGTAGCACATTTTGACCTTTGTCCTGACAAATATGAGACCAATTTCTGGATATTGGGCAAAAATATGGAAGAATAGATTTATGTGTGTCAGTTCTGCCTTTAAAAGCAACTTTTTTGATGCCATCATATGCTATACAAGGTCCCCAAATAAAGGGAGCTGTATGTCTTCCACTGATGTTTTTTTGCAAATATTGGCATGTAAAAGATCACAGGCATTCACTCTCAGTGTTTTGGTCTTCACACTGTTTACAGTTAGGCACATATATTCACCTGTAATGTTCTGCAGATTTATAAAGGGTGGCGAAGAAATATGCTGTCTTCAACAAACATAAGTATTTTTCAGTTACCTGAATCCCAATTTAATGTGAATGATGATCCACTCTGCCTTTCTCATGATGAAGTCCTGTGATCTGAGCAAAAGTAAGAAGAAAGAGCTTGCTGCCTCATTTAATGCCACTGGCAATGTTAAATGTATGTACTATGACAGTGGTAGTAATAAACTAATAAAAAAACAGACAAGCACAATATTGTATGAGCAAACTTGCTTGTCTTTTATATCAATAAAAAGGTTAGTGCTTTTTTATAAGACTATATACTTCTTCAGACCATTTTGCCAGAGGATGATACAGTATTTTCTATTTGTACAAGATAATTATTTGCATAACCAAAGTGCTATAAACATTTATTTCCATGTTTGTTTATTTAATTATTTATTTTTATTGTTTCCTTGTATTCAGTTTATTGGACTTGAAGTTGCATGTCTGTTTTTACAAGTCTGCCTTGTGCTTTGACTGTTTGCTGGCTCTCCAAGCTCTGTGTACCTTTTGTTTTGGTTACTGGTTTTATTTTGGTACACTCACCCATTCTTGGTTTTAATTGTTTGCTTAGTAGAGGAGCCAACATTCCATTAGAATAAAACAATCAATAGGAATAAAAGGATCTGCCCGAAAAACACATTTTAAACCTGGATTGACTGTAGGAGCAGAAAATTATGAACTGAAAGTTTAATCAATAGGCAAAGAGGGTTACCAGGAAAACAACATATCCAGGCCCTTTAGAGCCAAACAGTGAAGCCAGTCTATGTGTTCCTAGCTTAACCAATTGAACACCAATGCTAGTCTGTCCAACAGGTATTTACATGAAAGCAGGCCAGCTAATCAGTACTTTGAAATATAATTCATAAAACTATGATAGAACAGTATGCTTCATAATCCCCAAATCCACAGTAAAATGTAGCTGAACCACAATCCCAAAAGTGAAAACCACGTAATGAACTAAACTAAGCAACACACTGAAATGCCTGAATAAATTCAGTGACAGTCCCAGGGGGAAAAGGTACCGTAAACTGTAACTCTATGCTCACATGTGTATTAATTAAAGAAAGAAAAACTGGAAAACTAAGCTTGTTGAATTGAAAGCACTTGGACTGGGAGCAGCTTTTGATGTCCGGACCATGTGCTGGACCCACTAATTATAGTACCTACACTGGTTCAGTTCTATGAGACTGAGGATGCATTTCACAGATCCAATCACACAAAACATGAACTTCTTAACATGTGCATCTATTCATAGTGTTTAAACAAAGGAAGCTTGTCATTTCTGTTTTATAGCATAGCTATGCTTGTAGATGCACTGTGACGGATTTTGTGTTGACTTCACAACATAAAAATTATCCACAGCTTATGTAGGTAGCCAAGTAAGCTGTGCCATTGGACCAACAATTAAGATGCCCATTAATATAAAACATTCTGTCTACATTAGCTCAGTAAAAATATGACACGGAAGTAATGGGGCTGTTTCCAAAAGACTTGCTCTCAGTATAAGTAATTTACTCCAGTATAAGCTTACCCTCATGCCAATCGACTTGCTCTTGGTGTAAGAGACTTTGTGTGGTGTAAGCCTGCTTTATGTATAGGCCTTATACCAGAATCTAGCCTAATCAAGTCTGTATCGAAAACAAGGACCACATGCAATATACTTTTCTTCCCACCCATACTAATCATTATTTTTTCATGGTTTCTGATATATATTTAAAATCATTTCCTTTTTGTTAATAATTTTCAGTTTTGCAAAGTTGCTATCTAGTTAGAGTCCATTATTCTCATAATTTCTGGTTTGCTTACATGCATTCCTGTAGGTTTCATTTATTAATGTTTAAAGTGACTATGAGAATTGCTGTAAATGTAGTTGATCTTTCTATAGTAAACTGATTAACTACAGAATATAGAATGTCTTTCAAATACCCTCTTTGTAAAAATAAACTTACTATTCTCTGTTTCTCCCCTGAAATGCTCTATTTTTTATAGTGGGTCTACCCTACAAAGTCTCACTAACTGACCTTTGGCTGCATGTCATTTAATGCAAAAAGGATGTCTACTATTAAAATGAAGGTATGACTTAAAATGGCTCTTTGCTATAAATAAGTGATCAAAAACTATCTTTTATTGAATTGTAGATAAATATATACATCCATCTAATGGATTTTGTCTTCTTCTAAAGAAAATACAAATCAGAAATGTAGAACTGTTATTAATGCATTTTATAAATTAGCTAAAGTCAATTTTTGTCCTTTTTCAAATTATAATTGTCATCGATGAAATGTGAACAAAGTATCACTTTTTTAAACCCACTTCTTTTTGTATGTCAGTCCACTGAAATAATGTTTATTGCATGCTAAACTATGGATATGACTCACTGAAAGTCACTGTATATAAATTTCAAATTACTGTTATTATTATTGTGGGGAAAAAGCCCCCCACTGCCACTCTCCAGTTACCCATATATACATATATTTATGTGAAGGTCACAGAACAGTGGATTAAAGGTCAAACACCATTGGTATTGAAAGTGGCTTTCAGATAATTTAATTTACAGGATTGTTATTTTCAGCTTGAAATACTAACATACTCCCCCATCTTCAGCTATCAGTTTACTTTCATTTTTGTAGCAACTTCTGTCGCTGCTGAAAATGTTATGTTATTGCTGTCCACGCCTCATCTGATTTATTTTATTCTTCGTTGTTTTTACTCTTGCCATTGTGTTGTTTGTAATCTACGTTTCTTAGATCCTATTTTTCAGTAATGTGCTGCACTACAGTTCTCTTTTTTTTGGCCTAAACAAGTAGTTGTCAGAGCTTTTAAAAAAATCTTCTGAGCGTTACTTCAAGATTTGTGCAACACTGCATCACAATCTGCTGAGTGAAGTGTTGCTCAAAAATCTGCATAGTACTGCACCAAGATCTGCTGAGTGCTGCATCATGATCTGCTGAACACAGCAATGAGATGAACACAGCACCAAGATCTGCTGAGTGCTGCTTCATGATCTGCTGAACACAGAAGTGGGATCTGCGCTGTACTGCATCAAGATCCACTGAACACAGCACCAAGATCTGCTGAGTGCTGCATCATGATCTGCTGAACACAGCAGTGAGATCTGCAGGGTACTGCATCAACTGAACACTAAATCAAGATCTGTAGAGTACTGCATCAAGATCCACTGAACACAGCACCAAGATCTGCTGAGTGCTGCTTCATGATCTGCTGAACACAGAAGTGGGATCTGCGCAGTACTGCATCAAGATCTACTGAGTACTGCACCAAGATCTGCTGAGTGCTGCATCACAATCTGCTGAACACAGCAGTGAGATCTGCAGAGTACTGCATCAAGATCCACTGAACACTACACCAAGATCTGCTGAGTGCTGCATCACAATCTGCAGAAGACAGTATTAAGATCTACGGAGTACTGCATCAAGATCCACTAAACAATGCACCGAGGTCTGCTGAGTGCTGTGTCAAGATCTGCTAAACACTGCATCAAGATTTGCCAAATGCTGTGTCAAGATCTGTTGAGGTTATAAAGGAGCAAACCCTATTTGTATGTTATGCATAGAACTCTTGTATGTCATCTCATACTTTGTCAGTAGAACATGGTTTAGGGAGTGAATTAGACTTTTTTTATT
>NC_056729.1:476539640-476644640 GCF_019279795.1 Protopterus annectens
AAACTGACCATAACTCATTACTTTTGAAGTGACTCCAGTTTGTATACACTGAATTCAAACTATGGGCCAGTTTCCAGAAGATTCTCAGTGTAAGTCTGCCCTGATTCTGAAAGATTTACTATCAGTGGCAGTGACTTACTTCAGTATAAGGCTTATCTATAAACAGGCTGACTTTGGGGACTAGATTCCAAAACACCTGCTGTCAGCCTGCTCTCTGCGTAAGTGTTTGCTTACACTGATAGCAAATGTTTTGGAATCGGGCCCAGTCTGTGCTGTAGTCATCTTACTTGCTTGATTTTGAAGCTGTGTTACATCTGCCTTTCCTCGTTGACAGTTACTACCACAGATTTTCATGGTTTGCTTAATTAAGTGCATAATGGTTTAAATAGTTCAGCACTCAGTTTTTTAAATAATTCTGGAGTGAGTCATCTGTTTTGTCTATCTTGAATTTCAAAAGGTCAGAATGGTTTCTTGAGTGAATGTGCATTAATCCCGTTCAGCACAGATACATATAGAAAGCACCCATTTTGTTTAGTGAGTATGGTCATACTTTCCCAGGAGTGTTAGCACCTCAAACAACTTCTTTTAGGAATGCACAGTTTTTGGGATTCAAATTTGATATGTTTCTCTACTTCAGCAGCATTTTTGTAACTGTACTACACATCTCCAATAAGAGAAAATTTGCTTTGTATTTTGAAAATCTGACATTTTGTTCTGTCAGAAAATCAGTCTCAAACATTTGGCAAAAAAAATGATTATAACAGTATAAAATGAAGAAAATGTTTCTTAAAAAAATGGCATTGGAGAAGACATGAGTTAAAAACTGTAAATGATGTGCCTGAAAATGGCATTGGAATTCAGGAGACTGAAATTTAAATAAATTTCCTTATACATCAAACATAATAGTTGGAAGATCGAGAAAACAGCCAGGAAGAATAAATCTTTGGGCTTCTGGAATGGGTAAAAACGTATCTATCATGGTTACCATTGCGAAAGCGCTCACCATTTTGTATTACAAAAGAAGATTTTACTTTGTTGTGGTTCATCTCTTTTATTCCAGCTACCTTCCTACTGGGCACCTGTGTTTCAACATTTTCAACTTCTGTGCTGGTTTGGATTTATTTGTTTGCTGCTTGGGTATTTAATAATATACATGAAGCTATACCATACTTAGAAAGACAGAATTCGTTATAGAGGTAAAAAGAGGGAGTGACCACAGTCCTTGAAAATAAAGACCATCACCAATTTATTGGCAAACTGCCTCAAGATCAGAGAGACCTAGAAGCACTTCCAGGTTATCATATAACACCATCAATCCTCAAAATGGAATAAACTGTAAAAATTTGAAATGCTTTTTCTCTGTTAAAAATTGTTTCTGCTTCTAATTCCAGAGGTACTGATTCATGTGGCTTTTTTGTAAAATATTAAAATATATTTAAACCGGTCCTGTTGGGAAAGCATTCAAAACTACTGATGATTATTTTAAAATTTTCATTTAGGAAAAAGATAGATGACATGAGTTGTAAAGTAATGACTTTAAGACATCGAGTGGTATTTGTAGTCCCGCACTTTGCGTAAGAGTAGTGGCAACCGACAAATAGTGGCACTGAGTCTGTATGTAAATACGTTAAGTGAGAAGAAGAATGGCAGAGCAAGCATTTTGTAAAATCTCATTTGTACGATGAAACAACAGTTTTGCACTTCACAAGTGGTTTAAAATAAGTGAAGAACACTCTTGACATGTGCAGAATGAACTGCAAGTATGTAAAATTATGAATACTTTAGGTGATTTTCGCTAAGTGGCTGTGGATGTGAGCCTGAGGAGAGCTCTCAAAAGCTTCCATGAGAATCTGTACTAAGCTGAGCTGAGAGCCGCTGGCCTGCCAGCTTATTCAAACTGTTTTAAAGTTTCTTCTGTTCATTGTAGGGAGTTCTTATATGAACACCCTATTTGGGCTTTTATAGGGTTGGAAAGGGTGAAGATTGGAAAACTATAAAAAGGGGAGAGAGAAGACAGGGGCACATATGGAACACATTGGGGATGTGCAGGAGGAGGCAGGAGAGGAGGGGGTGTTGTTTTTTGTGGAAGATAAAGGCTTAATTTTCCCTTTTTTAAAGAGGGAAGTTGGGGAAGGAGTAAGGGTGCAGGATGTAGGGGAGAGTTATGAAGAAGTTAAGAGCAGACACAAAAGATAGACAAGACAGGAACTCTAAGGTTGTCTAAACTTGGTAGGGGAGTCAGGATATGCAGATGGCAGACAGGCACAAAAAGCAGGAGAGGAGATCCAGGAGCCAGCTACCGCCCTGGTATGGAAGAACTCAAATATGCCCCCCCATGATAGTCCTGGAGAGGGGAAACATGATGGTGCGAGGCGGGTGGAGGCCTCCTGTGGTTTAATGATCAGAGCCAACCCGGTCAGAGAGTCTTATACCTACTGGAGGAGAGATTGCAGTAGGTAAATGTGCCTCTCCACGGTCCTCTCAGCTGCTGCCTCATCCAGGCCCAAAGCTCTGATTAGTCACAGCTTATAAAGCTATCATGCACCATTCCCTGAAGACATACCTGGCAGGTGTTAAACATTCCCTCACCTGAGAGGTATGCAGCTTACCTACCCCAGCGCCTTCTGGAGCCACAGAAAATTATAACATGAAAGGGAAAGAGAGAGAGAGAAATGAAAAGAAGAAATGGGCTCATAAGTGTTCTAATCAAATTGTGTTTTATTTAATAACAGTAAATGAACAATTTATATTATTATTTAATTATCAATTCTTATTTATTTATTTATTTATGTGTTGACGTGTTTACCAGGAAAGACCGACTGGGCACAGGTGCTCTTTTTCAGCAGAGGCCCAGGGAGAAAAGCTCCATGGTGTCATATTTAATGCAATCAATATTTACAATAACAAATTTTATAATGCAGGTTTTAATCGTTAATCAGTTAATCACTATTACTGAATATTACATCTTTTTCATTAATTAGTACAATGAATGGATTCTGTCAACTACTTCTTCATGGCACTTTGATATTATAGTTTCCTCTCTGATATTAATTAAGGACGGTATTACTCTGTGTAATGAAGTGTCATAAGCAATGTGCAGTAAAAAGCTTCATCAGTATATACTGACAACTAGTGACTGGTAATGATTTCACTTCAAAGCAATTATTGATTTACCACAGTTCCTTCTACTTCATTAGTTCAGCATATTATATTCACTTATCTGTCTTTATGTAGTGACAGTGGACTGCTAATCTAATCGCTCCATTACTGAGTGGTGCAATTTCTTTTAAAGGGACATATATTTTATATGACTTAATATTATACAGTATTTCTCGATTCTCCACCTGGACTGGTTATTATTATATGTAAGCTCCAAACCTGCTGTACTGTACTGATGAAAGAACTAAAAGGAGAACCCTTTGGTGCATGCATCATGGCTGAAAGCAATTCATTATTTACAAGTTCTCTTACGCTTATTAATAAATGTTGGATGCCCTTCACAATATAGAAATTTCAAAACATCAAATCACTGGTCTGTGAAGACAAGATGATCGAAGTTTTGAAATATCGAACCTTGTCAGTGGAGATCGCCATACAGTGTGGAACAGGAACTTTGCCATTCTCTTCACTGTAGTGCGATCTCAGCGTAGGTATATTTAAGTAGCAAGGGGTGTGGGGGACACAGCCAAACATATGAGGGATACAAGGGGGCTTGCTGCCTGAAAAAAATGTGAAAGAAGAAGTTTTGTAACATTTTTAGGTTTTTTGTAAGGTTCAGTATTTCAGAACTTTGATCCTCTGGTCTTTGATGATCAGAGGTTCGATGTTCTGAAATTTCGATCATTTGAAGTAGACCCATAAAGTTTATAATTGCTGTCAATGCCTCCCATCCCTTCCATGCTTCATTGTCTGAAGCAGTTCATTGTCAGGCGCCTGAGGATATGCAGCATGATACTTTGTCAATAGGTGAGCGGGTCTTGGAGAATTACTTCTTGTAAAACTATTAAAAAGTTGAGAAGGTATCCATTCTTGAAAAACTATTGTGGTTATACATTTGCTTGAAGAAGTGTGTGGTGGTCAGCTTTAATAAATTGTTACAAGCCAAGTATTAAACATTCTAGAGTTGATGCATTTAGAGGTACCAGAGTGCCTGTGGAAGAACAGTTTACCTGTTGTCTGCTTGCTAAAGGTATTTTGCAGCTGTAACATAATGATAATAATTAATGTACAATTTCAGTTTTAAGCATGATTAGGCAGTAAACTTTATTAAGCTATTAATATAGAGCCATTATTACTACGTAGGTGAACTGCAGAGCTAAAGATATACAGCAAATAAGCATTTCATAAAACATACTTCAAATATAATTCTAACATGGCAGCAGTAACACCTTTTTCACAGCAGCAATGAAGCATTGTACTCATTGGCTTAACTAATGCACGAAAACTGAATCCATATATATAAGGCCGCGGTGGTACAGCGGTTAGCATTGTCGCCTCACAGCAAGAGGTTCTCCCATTCGATTCTCAGCTGGAGTGCCTTCTGTGTGAAGTCTGCATGTCCTCCCCGCAGTCGAGTGACATTTAAAGACATGCAGGTAGGTGCGTGCGGGAATGGGTGTATCTTCTTTGAAGGTTGGGCGTCAGGCTGGCAACTCGACACAGTAAAAATCCACTGCCAATCATTAGCGGACCGGAGTTCTGCCGTGGCGACCCCTAACCGGGAAAAGCCGAAAGACATTACTATATATATATATATGTGTGTGTGTGTGTGTGTGTGTGTGTGTGTGTGTGTGTGTGTGTGTATATATATATATATATATATATATATATATATATATATATATATATATATATATATATATATTTATATCTCCATCCATCCATATATGGATGGATGGATGTGCCCACTTATATAATATACAGATAAATAAAAGGCCTTTGGCTGACCATGTTCACAGATGGCTGCAAACTGGGAGCAGTTATTGAATCCCCTCAAGATGAGAACACCCTTCAGGAAGGTCTAATACAGCAGACAAACACTTGGTGCCAAAGCCTCAGCTTAATACTCAATACCAGGAAATGCATTATAGTACCTTGTGGGAAGTCTACCACCCCGGGTAACTGCATCATCAATAAAACACCCTTAAATATTGATTCACTAGTCATGGATCTGGGAACTCATGTAAATAGTAACCTAGTCTTCGACCAGTGTGTTTCCAAGGTAATAAGGAAGTCTTTCTGTGTTGCTCAGCTTATAAGCAAGGGCATGACACCTAGGTCCAGAGAGGTCATATCGCTGTATTCACTCCTCATCAGACTCATCATAGAGTATAATGCCCCCTTTAGTATGTACCTGAGCAGACACATGCAACAACTGGAACTTCCACAAAGGTTTAAAAAGAATACAAGGAGCAAACATAATGTCCTACACTGATTGCCTCAAAGCCCTGTCTCTTTACTCGACATCATACAGACTTCCGAGAGGTGATCTTTGCCTGGCATACAGGGTATTCCTGGACCCTGTTTTGATTAACCTTTTGCACATCAGCAAAACAAAAACCATCAGAACTACTAGACTAAGAGACCTAGATTTTGCTTGTAACACAAATACAACATATTGGAGAGACCGATATGCTTCTCAGAGAATTCCCATTCTCTGGAACAGGCTCCTCATCCATGTGAAGCAGAGATCCTCCCTATCCCTTTTAAAGTGCAATTTTGACCAAAAGGGTGGGTAATCAGAAATTCACCCACGGTCTGGCTCCTACATCTCTGAAGGTGTCAGTAAATCACCATCTGTACAAATCAAATTTATGGCTCACACTTGGGTTGCATGTCTAGGCTTATAAAGGCCTTAGTGGTCATTAGCCTAATATACATCTTTGAACCTATGAACCTATATATACAGAGAAAGAGAGATAAATACATACATCCATAAAAATAAATACATACATATATATTAAGGTGTATGTTATAGCCTTAAGTATATTACTATTTTGTATAAGAAACAAAATGCCGTACATATAATAGAGCTCTGGCCTTCAGTCCTGTCCAAAACCAACCCAGCCAGCTGATCCCTCCTGCGTCTCTGTGGGTTATTGTACCTGTGGCACATCTGCTCTCCAATCTGAAGGATCCCTGTCAGAGATGACGGATAATCCCTCAACTCCTGCCAAATATAAATTTTTACTCCTTTTGAAGACATTGGTGGACTATTCCAACTTCTGCAAGTACAGTTCCTGCACTAGATAGATGAAGGTTTTGGTGTCCTTGTCAGACCAACTTGGGACATGACCCTGGGCTTTAATGGACTGCATTTCTCAGACCAAGGTCTGAATAAATGCCCCCCCCCCCATTTTGGATTATTTGATGTTCAGTCTTTTGGGATCAATGTGTTGCATTTTTGAATATTTGAATGTTTGATTATCTGCTATGGGTCCATTTAAATATTACCTTAAATCCTGTCTACATTAATGACAATTGCTCAATCACAGTCTCACTGAATTGTGCAAAAATAAAGCCTGGTAATCCCTCTGTTTCATTCAGACTAAAATCAGAAAAGAAAAAAACATTAAAATCTTCAAATCTTCTAAGTTACCCATCCTGAATGCCTCTTCTGGACCAAATGCCCATGAAACTGTCTGCTTAGTTCTTCCAGTTCTAACTATAGCCAGAGATACCAAACTTTTTGCTTCAGTGTTCCACATTATCTGAGCTTGTCAGAAGCAATCTAACAAAAAGATTTACCAAACTCCTTCATAGCGGTTCTAGTTTTTCTGTGATCAAGGTACATATGGCTGCTATTTTCAGTTTTCACAGTGGACAGAATTATACAGCCGTAGCATCTTTGAAAATTTCAAAAGCCTTCCTCAAAGGAACCTTCTTGCTAAGACCTCCAGTTAGGGACCCCATTCCCCCTGGGATATCACACTTTTGCTACAAACCTTAACTCACTCCCCCTTTTTAACCAGCAGCTTTTGCAGACTTTAAAGATTTTGTCTTGGAAGACAATTTTGCTAGTTGCAGTCACCTCAGTAAGCTGAATCTCTGAGCTACAAGCCCTTTCTTGTAAACCTTTGCATTTAGTTTTCCATAAAGACAGATTTATGCTAAGAACCAATGTGCCCTTTCTCCCTAAGGTGACATCTGAAACAGAACTGAATAAATCTTTTGACCTACCAGTATTCCTCCCAAGATACTCAAACAAAAGTACTGCGCATGCTAACTGTTCATCGTCAACTCAAGTTAAATCTTCATAGAACAAAGCACTTCAGAAAATTAGACCAACGTTTTGTAGCTTACTCCAGGGCTAAACTGGGTAAGGGCACATCCAAAGTTGCCCTTTCAAGACGGTTGTCAGAGTGTATTTCCTTTGCCTACGCTAAAAGAGGTATATCTTTACGTACAAAAGCTAAAGCTCATTTTACAAGGGTGGTAGCTACTTTTGCAGCCTTTATGCTTAGAGTGTCAATTGATGACATTTGTGCAGCAGCACCTTGACTTATGGTGCACATTTCTGTGTCTCATTACAAATTGGATGTACAATCTAGAGCATGTTTTCATTTGGTTCCACCCTCAGGAATGTCCTTCCCTGATACCACCCAGGTGTTTGGCAACTAATCTGTCCCAAAGGTTGATTTGGATGAAAAAGACAATATCAGGTACAAAGTTCCAATATTATCATGGGTAGCTCCAGGTGACTGGGTAGGCCTCATATCTGAGCCTGTCTGTTTACAGCTCTCTAGGCTGTAGTTTTCTTGCCTCTTAGATAATTTGGATTCTGTATTATTATGGTTATGTATAGAACCTTAACTAATATATCTGGCAAATTTGATCTGCGGTACTAAGGTGGATTGGAGGGAATTATGAGTAGGGAAGTAGTCAGAGCCCTGAATCTGAAGCTTCCAAATAGGCGCTGAGGTCAGATCCAGTAAGATCTGACAACCCAAAGGTTGAACAGGCCAATGCTAACACAAGACAGAGACTTCTTGTTATGATAAGTAGATAACTTTTATTTTTGCTACATCACAATCATGTGCATTGAAGACTGCTATACCCACAGTGGACAGACAGCTTTCTATTCTAAATCACATGCAGTTTTGTAGATGGTGGGCAGTTAGTGCTGCCCTCAGTATACTGTATAAGTGGGGTATAAATCTGTATCAAAGAACAAAGTGCTGTTTGAAGCCTGGAATATCAAATGAGCCGTGTACCTGCACTATGAAGCCCTGAAGCTGCAAATAATGACTTTTCTTGCTTCAGGTCTTTTGAAGCAGATGTTGTCATGTGAAACAGTAATTATGAAGAATATTTATTTTACAAAGTAATTGCCTTTGGGTATCCCTGGATACAAACTTCTTTTTTTTGATAAATTAATGCCATGTTTAATATATTTAATTATAATGGAATTATGTTCTATTTTTCTTTGCTGACTATAAAAACTGAGACTCTATAAAGTTTATATCATGCTGACAAATCCTTCAGTAAATATTGTGTAGTGTCGTTGCTGGATCAATGGCAGAAAACAAGAAGCCTATTTCCAGAAAAAAAAAGAAAGAAAGAAACACTTATTCACACCAATAGCACTGTATTTTGTCACTGGGGATATCAGAAAACAAACCTTATAAGCACAGTTCTACAGAAAAAAGTAATTATATGGCACTGCAAAGGTACCTTCAAGCAATTCTGAGGTGTAATCTTTGGAGATCATAGTGCTTCATGGCCCCCGTGCCTCATGCCTGCCAAATCGCAGGAGCTCTCATAGGGTCAGTCTTGGACACTAAAGAAATACTCTCTGAAGTGTGATTTTTTTAGAACATGCGTGTCTGTACACTCTCAGATGCTAACTTCAGTTGTATGTGGCAGAGTGTCCTTAAAAATTTCTACTTAATAATAGGTCTGTTTCTGTAAGTACAGCTTCAAATACAGATTTTAAAATAGGTCACTTTGAACAAGAACATGTCTGCAACAAAGATGTTAATATTAATTCTGAACACTTGTGCTCTGCTGAGGATGGTCTGGAGTGCTCATGCTGGGGATATGACCAATTGACTGTCTAATGTTATTGTACCATTACCTGAATGAAACCAGCCCAGTTCTCAGGGGAAGATGACAGAAAGCGTATTTTACTTAATTTGATTTATATTGGCAAAATGATAATTTGCACAAAGCTTTTTGGTATAAATTGCCATGCATTTTTTTCATGCAGGCAGTAAGTATTTCAGGCTCCGTGCATGAAATGTCTGAGAAATGTAATCCCTTCACTGAGTGATTATATATGAAGGTAAAAGTGGAATCTGAAGATTAATAAAAAAGGCTGGGGTATAAAAAGGATAAAGATAGTAAGCTGTCCACTGAAAAGTAAAAATTAATCTATAACAGAAAGCCATTCAAAACAGTAAGACAAAACACAAATGGATGTGCATCTAGACACACGCACGCACACACGCACACACACACACACACACACACACACACACACACACACACACACAAAACCTGTCATCCTACAGATTCTGAAAATAGGAACAAAAGCCCTTAAAAAAATGCAGTTAAAAATCTGGACATCTAATTAGCATAACATTTGAATACCAAATAGCACATAACTCTTCCTTCTTTGAGTAGAATGTTATCAAAGCGACAGTGTCAGATCTATAGACAGTGAACTATATTGCAAAATTCTAAAACACAGGGTCATTTATTTTTACTTCCAAAAAAGGGAGTTGTTAACATGTGTGACTTTTTTCGTTAAATTATTGTTGCCACTAGTAGGTTGGTCATGCAGTATAGGTTTTCTGTCTACTAATCAGCTTCAAAAATCACACATGATAAGGGTGTTGCAGAAAATTGTGTGAATGGGTAAATCAAGCCTGAAAATAGGCCCATACCATCAACAATAGAGGTATCCTAAATCAGGCCTGAAAATAGGAATATTCTACCAAAAATGGGACAGTTGATAGGTCTGGCACAGATATACATGCACGTGCGTGCACGCGCACACACACACACACACACACACACACACACACACACACACACACACACACACACACTCCCACACAAAAGAAAGTTGTACAGAAAATGACTATATTTATAGTAACCTGTAATACAAAAATACTTAAAATGGAAGAAAATCAGCATTCAGATAATAAGGTTACTGTGTTCATTGTATCTTTAAGAAACAGACATTTTTAGATTTCTGCAAACCAGGGCAATGAGTATCACATAGCTTTAATAATAGCGTAACTGTAGCACTGCCATAGAACTTCATGCATTGAGGATGGTGGAATACTGAAAGAGTTGTTGATGCAACTACAATGAAACAGCTAAGTGATCAAACATATTTACTTGTCAAAATAACATAAATTATGAAAAATGTGTGCTATTAAACTGCTACATTTTATGTTCTGCCATTGTACTGTAACTGATTGTAAGGCAGTGGTTGTCCTTATCACTAAGCATTATGGTGCGTCAGCCAATGCTCTGCTTTCATCACCGGTAATGATCAATTAGACTTTTAAGGACCAAGGTCATATGCAAGTGTGCATACGTGGGCCTTGTCTATTATTTTAAGAGTAGCGGATTCTAGTGGACAGCAAGAGATGTGAATAAGACTATAAAATAATTGAATGATGATATCACAGTTGTGCAGCCATTGCATTGTTGTCTCACAGACCATGATGTGCAAGTTCAACTCCTGCCTGGGAATTATACTGTGGAACGAGCATGCACGTGCGTGCACGCGCACACACACAAACACACACACACACACACACACACACACACACACACACACACACACACACACACACACACACACACACTCCCACACAAAAGAAAGTTGTACAGAAAATGACTATATTTATAGTAACCTGTAATACAAAAATACTTAAAATGGAAAAAAATCAGCATTCAGATAATAAGGTTACTGTGTTCATTGTATCTTTAAGAAACAGACATTTTTAGATTTCTGCAAACCAGGGCAATGAGTATCACATAGCTTTAATAATAGCGTAACTGTAGCACTGCCATAGAACTTCATGCATTGAGGATGGTGGAATACTGAAAGAGTTGTTGATGCAACTACAATGAAACAGCTAAGTGATCAAACATATTTACTTATCAAAATAACATAAATTATGAAAAATGTGTGCTATTAAACTGCTACATTTTATGTTCTGCCATTGTACTGTAACTGATTGTAAGGCAGTGGTTGTCCTTATCACTAAGCATTATGGTGCATCAGCCAATGCTCTGCTTTCATCACCGGTAATGATCAATTAGACTTTTAAGGACCAAGGTCATATGCAAGTGTGCATACGTGGGCCTTGTCTATTATTTTAAGAGTAGCGGATTCTAGTGGACAGCAAGAGATGTGAATAAGACTATAAAATAATTGAATGATGATATCACAGTTGTGCAGCCATTGCATTGTTGTCTCACAGACCATGATGTGCAAGTTCAACTCCTGCCTGGGAATTATACTGTGGAACGAGTGACTGGCTGTGGTACAGTGGTGCTGAGGTTAACATTACTTCCTCACAAACATACCTCTCAACCTGGAAACATCAAAAATGTGGGCAAGGCCCATGAAAAATAGGTAAAATCTCTACGCTGATTAACATAATATTTGCATCCATAATTATGTAACCCCACCAACTCCAAATGGAATTGTGGGATACCAACGTTCAAATGAAACTGAAGAACAGACAACCAAAATATGGCACTAGAGTCCCCCTGTAGCCATTCCAATGTCCCATTACCTGGCTGTTTTGTCCCATTTACCATAAACACTAATGTGCATACTGCTTTACTTCTAAAATGATTATTTGGATTTTATTTTTACATTTTATAGCACAATGCACAAACACTAAGACATCTGTTACACAAAGCAATACTGTCTCACAATGAAAACAGACTTAGCATTAAAACATTCTCTGCCCTTGAAGCTCACATTCATTGAAACAGCTTTGAAGCTCACACCACATCCAAAGAAAATGCATCTGGCCAGTAGTGGATAAAGATTACCTTTGGGCTGTTTTCAAAATTCATATCATAGGTCCCTTGCACACACAGCAAGAAACATATACATGTTCTTCGATACACCTTCCTGACTTTATTCAATTTTATTCCTTGTATAATACAGCACACATGTTAGACTTAAAGCGCATTTTAAATTTACCGATTGAACATTTTTGCAGTAGGCAATGAATCAGAAAGCATGAACCAATAATGACAAAACTGCCCAATTCAGAAAATTTCCATCATAAAAGTCCACTTACACACACAAACACATATGTATATAATATATATATATTTATTTTATTTATTTATTTTTATTTTACATTTGTTGACCGGGCTAGTCCAACTGGATATATTTCCATTTTCAGTAGAGCATAGCTCAAAATGAAATATCAAATTATAAAACACATTAGAAAATAATAAAACACATAAAATAGTAAGTATTTAGAATAAAGATGAAAGGTTTTTAAAAAGTACAATAATAAAAGGTGAGTATAAAGTCATGTCAGTCACATAATCATATGATATGAAAGGATACACTAGAGTTCATTGTAGTTAACTTAAATATTTGTGGTTATAAAAGTTTTACAATATCCAGATTTAGAATACAGAGAGGTATATAGATTGTGATTAGATATCCATAGGCAGTAAGAAGATAAAGTAGGATAGGTAGCATAGCCAGAGAGATTTTGGCGTTTGAGTTTTGCTTAAAGAGTGACAGAGAAGGTAGTAGTGTTAAGTCGGTAGGTAGAAGGTTCCAGTGTTTCCCAACAGTATTGGAGAATAGGCTGTCACCTGACAAGTTATTGGACTTACTTATGCTAACACGTAGTTTGCTAAATTTAGATTATTATAGGGAGTAATTAGGTTGGCAAGTATTGGAGTATGATTTGGTTTGTAAAATATTTTATGAGCAATGGTGAGTTGGGAATAAGTTATCATGTTAGGGAGTTCAAGCCAGTCTAGCTGGTTAAGGTTCAGACAGTGGTGTGTAATGCATTTCCAGTGGCAAATCTGGCAATATTGTTGTAGGAGTTAGACAGTTTGAGAAGATTATTTTTCTTTAGGTTAGTATAAATGGGAGAAGCATAGAGAAGAGTAGAGACTAAGTGAGAGTGGGCAATAGTGGTTCTAGCTATGGGAGTTAAGAAGGGTTTAATTCGATATAAGGAGCCCATTTTCTGTTCACTGTTTGAATGGTGTTATTTATATGGTTATCAAAGTTGAGGTTGTTGGCAATTGTAACCACTAATAGTTTGCTAGTAGGGACAGGAGCGATGAGGGTACCATTGTTAGACTTAATAGAGAAGTTTATGGGAGAGGACCTATTGGTAGGTGTGAAAAGTAGAAGCTTGGTTTTGGCGTTTAAAAGGAGACAGCGTTTCAGGAACCAGTCTTCTACTGAGTTGAATACTTTCTGAGTTAGAAAGTATAGCTCAGGCGTGGTGTTGGCAGAACATATAAGTGTGGAATCATCGGCATATTGAATACAGGTGGCTTCAGGGACTGCTATATGAAGGTCGTTGATGAATAGTGAGAAAAGAAGAGGTCCTAAAATGGAGCCCTAACTCCAAGGGTGAGTGGTAGGTGGGATGAAAGTTTGTTTTCCCAGAGAACTGCCTGCTGTCTATTGTTAAGGTAAGACTTGAACCATTGTATGGCTCGTGTGTCTAGAGCAAGAAGTTCAAGAGTATTTATAAGCAGTGGATGGTTAACCATATCAAAAGCCTTTGAAAGGTCGATGAAGAGAGCAGAGGAGAGGGTGTTATTATACGATTCCTATATATGGAGTCAGTAAAAGAGAGTAGAGCAGTGGTAGTGCTATGAAATGGCCTAAAGCCATGCTGGCATTTAGCCAGTATGTCATGTTTAGTAAGGTGTTCTAATAGCTGGTGGTGAATGCACTTTTCCATGATCTTTGCTAGAGGTGATAGCAGGGCTATTGGTCTATAATTAGAGTAATCATAGGATTTACCTCCTTTATGTAGGGGATGATGTGGGAGATTTTCCAGATGTCTGGAATACTTCCTTCATTAATGGTTCTGTTAAGTAGGATGGATATGGGGAAGGCCATAACTTTGGCTGCTTTTTGTAAGTATTCAGAAGGCAATTGGTCGGCTGAAGGAGTGCAAGGTTTAAGTTTTAATAAGATTCTATAGATGAAAGTGGTTGAGATAGGCTGAAATGTAAATGTAGGTAATGATCCAGCTGAGGAAAATGGGATCCTTCTGTTATCAGTTGAAAGCTGACTAGCTAGGGATTGTATAGTTTCTGTAAAATAGGTGTTGAAGTTGTTGGCTATTTGAATTGGGGTATTATGATCAGCATCATGAGGGGCTGGTGTACTAGAGTGGCCAGGGTTAAGGAGCCTATTAATGTTAGTCCAAAATTTTTGAGGATTGTTCTGGTGTGTTTGTTGTAGCTTACAGTAGTAGTTCTTTTGTCGGAGAGTATGGCTTTTTTAGTGATGTTTCTTAGCTGTCTAAAAGTTTGTTGTTCAGGGGAAGTTCTGTTAGTTCTCCATGTAGACCAAGCTTTGTTTCTAAGTAAATTTTTTTTGCGTCTCTTTTGTAAGCCAGGGGGCTGGTTTGGATTTTATTCTAATAGATCGTTTAGGTGCATGCACATCTAGGATTGCAAGGAATTTGGAGTTAAAATATTTGACAGCCTCCTCTAGTGGGAGTATTTTAGAGGTTTCCAGTCACATGCTTTGAGTTCATTTTGGAATAGTACAGGGTCAAACTGTTTATTAGTTAAGTGAAATCCTGTAGGTAGGGGTGTTGAAAATGTCATTTCTTTGTCTTATAATATAAGTTAGAGTATGATCGCTTAGATCATCTGGTAAAGTTCCTACATTATAAGTATGGGGTTGTTTATTTATAAGTATCCAGTCTAAGGTGGTCTCTTTTAGTTGGTTTGTTGATTCTGGTAGTTGAGTTGATAGTTTGAGTAAAGCCATGGAGATTATATAATGCGAGAGGGTTATTAGTGTTGAAGGTTTTCCAGTCTGTGTTAAAATCACCTAGAATTATAGTTTCTTGTGGGTAAGTTGAGGATACCCAGCTAAGAATATCTTCTATTATAGTGTTGTTATAAATCACATAGAGGATTTGTTAGGATTGATTTGAAGTTTGGAGATGAGGACTTCAGCCTTGCTAACCATAGGTGGGCTATCATTTATAGAGGAGATCTGCCACTTTTATAGAGAAGTGCTACGGTCTTGTCTCAATATATTGTAGCCAGGGGATAATTTCATTATCCTTAGTTCCAGGTTTTAACCATGTTTCTGTTAGGCAGAAATGTCTAAAGAGTGAATATGAAGGAGAGCATGAAGGTGTGCAATTTTGTTATTGATACTACGGATATTGAGATGTGCTATAAGTAGAGAGTTGGAGATTTTGGTTAAGGTTGGCAGGTTAGGGAAGTCATGCAGTGAATATTTCCTATAGATGCATTGGTTGGGCCAGGATTAGGATGTATGTCCCCATCCTTTAAGGTAGGGCTTTGTGTTTTAGATATTGGGTTATGTGAGTAGTTAATTAGAAGTTTCCATTTTTATTAATAGGTTGTTATACTTAATGTGTGCATATCGATGGTATTGAGGTGATGTATAGCAGGGAGTAAAGATTATGTTAATATGTGTAAGTGAGTGAGAAATATCAAGAGTGGTTGTTTGTTTTGGAGGAGATTGTTGAGGTGAGATTGGAGTTTTCAAAATAGGTTAGGAGATAGGCTGAGGTCAGGACAGGTAAATATATGGATAAGATTATTAAGTAGGTTAAGATAACTTTTCCAGTAGTATACATATTGTAATATCAAAGTATACTGATATAAATATTTATATATATATATATATATATATATATATATATATATATATATATATATATATATATACGATTACAAATGCAAAGGAAGAGGAGAGAGATAAGATAAAAAGGACTAGTGGGAAAAACTGAGACTTAGGTAGAGGGAGGGTAGTAAAAATGGGAAGCAGTACTATAAGTAGAGATAGTAAAGAGGAGGGTGTGGTAGGTGAAGATAATTGTTTGGAGTGATTAATTGGTTAGAGGAGTGAGGGGGTGTAGGTAGTGAGGTATAAGAATAGGAGCACTGGGGACAGGTTTAGAGGGAGAACAATCAGTGAAGAGGGAGGTAAATCTAAGGTTAAGTAAGGTACCTAGGAGTTAAATCTAAGGTAAGGTTAAGTAAACTGTACTAGATTTGTGCTAGATTTAGGTAAGGTACCTAGGGGTTGAGAGATTAAGTTAGCAGAGTAGAAAAAGAGCTGGCTAAGAGCTGATAGGACAAAGAGATAGGTTCAGGAGTAGCAGAGGTAAGATGAGAGCAGAAAGGGTTTCAAGGCTATTATCTGGGAGCAAGGTAGTGAAAGAAAAAGGGTAAAATGCCTTTCAGGAAAGGTAGGTAGGATCTACCATAAGGGGTATTAGAGAGACTAGATAGAATGGTTAAAGCAGGTAAGGTAAGGTAAGCAGGTAAGGAAAGTACAATTTACTTAAAGGGGTTTAGAGAAGACAAAAGATAAGTAATTTACAAGCAGGGGAGAGTAATAGGTGAGAGGTTAACAAAGGTAAATGGGAAGTATAGAGACAAAGTAGGAGGAGAGATTATTACAGGCAGGGGTATATAATAGAGACTGTGGCTGCTGATAGTCCACTTAAATAACTACAGGATTATATTACAGTTTAAGTCACATAGGAATATATGTACATACTTTCAAAAGACAAGTTCCTGTATCTCAAGGCAGAGAACTATGGGGAAGACAAGTCTTTATGTCTAGTTCAGTCCTGTTTCAGGAGTAGGTAGTTCAGGTATCAGTGTTCAGGGTTGACTCTGGGCTTCCAGTATTAAGCAGGATATTGAAGCTGGGGATGTATACAGGCAGAAGGGTTGCTTGCTTAGAGGAGGAGAAAGAAAAAGGTTAAGTAATCTGCTCTATGGATACCACACGTATTTATAGCAACAACAGTATCAGATTGTAAAAAGCTAGAAGCATTATTTACTCAAAGATTGCAGTGTGTCAGTCAGCCATAAATTAAAGCACATATGAAATATGGTGTTAACTGAGCAAGATCATTAAGTAGTTATAGGATACACTGTAAACAAAATACTTCAGAGTAGCAAATGTATAAACTATAACACATGTTTAAACAGCATTTTAGGGTGGCACTTAGGCAACATTGATAGATTAGAATAGCACTTAAGCATCAATACTTTATCAGCAATAAGCAGCTGGCTAGAGTATGGAGTAGCTAGGCAACCTCTAGTTAAGACATTCAAGTTAATCAGGCAAATACTTTGTTGAAAGTCCAGCACTTTTATCAATTAGAAGCCTAAACAAATACACAGTTATGTAGTTAATAGATATAGAGCAATGCCAAACTTCAGTGAGTCGAGGTTTTACAGGACTAGTAAAGAGAGTAGTAGAGCAGTTAAAAGGGTGTTATATACACCAATCAAACTGTGTAGGTTAAAATAAATTAGTTCTAACAATACTTTGTCAGGGGTAGAAAGTTAAGCAAAACCTTGTTATTTTATAATTGTGGGGTAGGAGGTTGTATATAGTAGGGTGGAAGTGTCTGTTACAGTGCTTTAATAGATTGAATGATAGGACTATTCCATTACCTATAAATAGTTAAGCAGGTAAATGGGAGGGTACATTGTAAAAGATAAGAAATACAGAAAAATGCAGTTGAACCTTTAAATAGCTAGAAGTAAGGTAAGATGTAGCATAACCAACACCGTTCAGCATTTAAAAACAGGACCCTTTATCATTCAGGTATGACCTACAGTTTATAAATTGCTAGAAGAGTCATTCAGGTATGTCCTAAAAGGAATAGCGTATAGCAGGTAGAAATGGTTTGTTTGTTTTATTGTTTTAATATCTGAAAGGTATACAATATAGCTAGCAAGATAGTAGCTTTTATAATACTTAATAGTCAGAATAAATCATGATAAGGGAGGACAGTATAGTGGGCAGAGTAAGGCCACAAAGAGACAACAATCAACTACCACCGATCAATAGTATAACATTAACTAATTAATTAAAGATCATTCCACATAAAACTGATATAACCCTCTTCACTAAAACTCAAAATATATGCTCACCGTAAAAGCAAGAACGGTCCCTTTAACAAGCAGGTGTGCCTAGGAAGAACAGTATAGCAAGGATAATAAAGAAGGTTAAAAATCATATAAATGAACTATGCGAACAACAGATCATTACCATTCACTAACAGTAGCCAGTTATATGGTACAGGCAGGTAGAAGGGGATTAAGGGAGTACTGTCCCACAGTGTGCAAAACCGTAAAACTTAGGCAACACTAGGCAAATATCACACAAGAACATTAAAAGCCACATGGATAAACTTTGCAGTAAAAATAAGTCATTACACAGCAATATAAAGTCTTTACAAATAATTACGGAGTTACCCACATAAATACATTGCTTTAAACAATAGCTAGGCAGTAGAGTTACAGTCTAGCCAGCAGCCAGGAGTGGGGCAGGCTTAAACCTGAAGGTAGGGTCACTTTATAAGCTAGGGTAGGAGGGGCTATGCAGGTATGTGCAGGAAGGTCCCAGATAAGGTCAGATGAAGAGGGATAGTAGTTGAGGGGATAGAGACGGTGAGATAAGAGACAAAACCAAAGATAGACAGGTTTAGAGGGAGAACAATCAGTGAAGAGGGAGGTAAATCTAAGGTTAAGTAAGGTACCTAGGAGTTAAATCTAAGGTAAGGTTAAGTAAACTGTACTAGATTTGTGCTAGATTTAGGTAAGGTACCTAGGGGTTGAGAGATTAAGTTAGCAGAGTAGAAAAAGAGCTGGCTAAGAGCTGATAGAGCGACAAAGAGATAGGTTCAGGAGTAGCAGAGGTAAGATGAGAGCAGAAAGGGTTTCAAGGCTATTATCTGGGAGCAAGGTAGTGAAAGAAAAAAGGGTAAAATGCCTTTCAGGAAAGGTAGGTAGGATCTACCATAAGGGGTATTAGAGAGACTAGATAGAATGGTTAAAGCAGGTAAGGTAAGGTAAGCAGGTAAGGAAAGTACAATTTACTTAAAGGGGTTTAGAGAGACTGGGGGAGGTAGGGGTAAGACAAAAGATAAGTAATTTACAAGCAGGGGGAGAGTAATAGGTGAGAGGTTAACAAAGGTAAATGGGAGCGAAGTATAGAGACAAAGTAGGAGGAGAGATTATTACAGGCAGGGGGTATATAATAGAGACTGTGGCTGCTGATATATATATAAGAATGACAGTGGTGTAAGCCATGGGCATCTTGCATAGTTTCTCAAACTTATTTTCAGTTTCAGTTTTTTGCTTCACTTACTCTGATTTGTGTTATCAGACCAACTCAATAGCTGTAAAACGCACAACAAAATAAACTAGGTGAACTGCATATTTTAAGACTTTCAATTTTTAGTCCAAGTACTGACAGACCCCCTCCAATATTCATCCTGAAGCATCAAAACTATCATTGTAATCCAGGTGCTGTTAACTGGCCACTCTTGCTTCTCCACTGTCTGCAGTGGAAAAATATGTGTTTTACCTTGAATGCTGGAAAATGTACTGTACTTGTTTAAAAATGTTTTTCTTATAATGCAGCACAGAACAGAATTCTTATTTCTGTTCCTGAATTTGGGTTAATGATATTTGTTTCTCTTTCCACTGAGGCACAAATGCCCTTGCGCATGACAATTTCTCACTTATGTAGTATCTGTTACCACCATACATTTCACTGCCAAGACTTGGCCTCAGGACCCTGTGCACTACAGTCAGAGCAACATACACTATGCCAAATCAGCAGTTTCCTGAACAATAGTAAGACTGAAACTTAAATGGCTATAATTTAGTGAATTCACTTCTCACTTCTCACCATAGCTCTCAGCCTCTTAGCACAAAAAAACCTGGACAAAGTCAATAATGGGGGAATACATAATTCAGTTCTCACCATAGCTCTCAACCTCTTAGCAAAAAAAACCTGGACAAAGCCAATAAGTGGGGAATACAGCCATACTGATCTTATAAACTAAGCAAGAAAAAACATGGACAAAGCCAATAATGGGGGAATGCAGCCATACTGATCTTATAAACTTAGAAAATTGCTAGAATGAAAGGTTTGGTGTTACCATTTTTTTTCTGAAGAATATGATGTTTGAAATTCAAATGCCTGTCATTATTTAGTGAATTCAATCCTAAATGCAGAAAACCACAGATTTTATTAGGAACAGAACAAAATATGAGGCATAAATGTGGAAAGTTTTCAGAAGGGGTGGTGGGTAGGGACCTTAGGCTCTTGTTACCTGTACCCAAGGTACAAGGTTTGAGCCTGATTACCTCCTCCAGCCACCAGGTATATTCACTTTGGGCATTACACACACACACACACACACACACACACACACACACACACACACACACACACACACACACACACACACACACACTGCGCTTTGTTGCTCTTCCTCCATATGGCTACAGCATATCTCATTAGGCAGGCAGCATAGAAGGTATACAGCCTCGCTTGCAGTTTCAAACGGCTATTCCCATACATGCCTTGCTTGCATTGCAGTCATCCAGCCTCGCTCACAGTTTCAAATGGCTGCTGATCCATTCTCGCTAAGGATACAAGTGCCGGGAAACTAGGAAATTAAGGGGTGCCACTTGGGAATCGTAACACCTCATTATCTGGACCCCAAAACTCGCTTTTTACTGAGTAATTTGGTATGGTTGGGAGGTATGCTCACAGAGCCTGGTTATCGAGATCAGTTTCTGACCGATGTAAAATATCTTAGGGAGCCCATAACAAGGAAAATAACCAGAGATCCTGTAGAGATATTAGCAATGCTTCATAAATGTTAACAAAATCTGTATAAAGCAGAGAAATGTGGAAATCAAGGAAAAAGTACAAATTGAAATGTTTATGGAAGAATTAAATATGCCAAGGGAAGGGGTAGATGAGGCTCAATTACTAACAGTTAACAAAAAAAGGTGATGTATAACCAAGAGGGAAGATAGCGATAAAGATCTGGAAGGTTCTGTTTAACAGTATTTTAAAATGAGGAGGAACACCAACACCCTGGAAGAAAGTGGTGGTGGCTGTAATACCTAAAGATGGTAATGGCCCATCAGATTTAGCTTCATATAGGACCATTTTGATTCTAAACCATGACTGTAAAGTGTTTATGTCTATAATGGCTAAAAGAATGGCAAATGTGATGCCAAAACTGATGGATTTGGATCAATGTGGCTTTGTGGAGGGGAGGCAAATATTTAACAAGAGTAACAGAACAATGATGATCCAGAGGGAAGCACAATGTAAGAAAATACCACTGCTGTTGGTGGATCTTGATGCAGAGAAAGCATTTGACAGAGTAAGCTAGGATTTTATGAGTAGGGCAATGGAACCATTTGCATTCCCTGATAAAATTATAAGGTTGATTATGAGGATATATGAGAGATTGGAGGTGACAATTAAAGTGGGATGGGGGTCCTCTCTGATGAGTTCTATTTGTGCAGAGGAACCAGGCAGGGGTTTCCTCTTTCTCCTTTGTATGGTAGTCAAGAAAAGTTGGCTTTATTTGCAAATGTTATTATTTTGTACCTGATGAAGCTAGAAAAGGACATTTCGGTGTTGTGGAACATTCTGGCAGTTTCAAGTCTTTTTTGATACAAAATTGATGAAGATAAATCAAAGGCAATAACTGTAAACTATCACCCACACATGAATTGATTCAGCAATACCCATATTTACGGGGCATGACAAATTGAAGCACTTAGGAGTATGGATTAAAAAGGATTCTGTTATGGCAGTTAAGGAAATGTGGGAAGAGACTAAACAAAAGATAATACAAAAACTGAGAAAATGGAAGCTTTGTTATATGGATATGGATAGCAAAATACAAGCAGTGAAAATTTTTTTAGTCCCTTTAGTTTTATACCCAGCTCAGGTATAATTTTATCAATCAGAGAAGTTGTGGTTTGCAATTAATAAAGAGTTAAAGGATTTTGTCTGGGATGGGAAGAGGGCAAGAGTCAAGTGTGATAAGTTTATCCTTCCAATAGAACAAGGTGATTTGAGATTACCAGATATGAAGGGATATTTCAGAGCTACATAATTAAGACTCCTGTACATAGCATAAACATAAAGCTATAATTCAAAGTGAAAAGTGGTGGTGATGAAACGGGGGGGGGCTCAAGAAACAAGGATAGACTGGGATTTTGGATGCAGATCCTTAAGGAGAGTAACAATAACCATACAGAATATTATCTTCATAAAGTAGCATAAGGTATTCTAAGAACTAAGACAACACGTGGATGGAGAAAGGAGATCCTACTGATTAGGATGACTGAAATTAGGGCTTTAGCGAATAGGCAAGAGTGTTTTGGAATTTATTGGAGAAAACTGGTGAAGGAACCAATGCACTGGGAGCAAATAATTAGAGAGGGAAAGGTAATAGAATGGGAAGAGGCCAAGAACTCATAAGACTGCAGGCTATAGCTTGCCTTCCCTATCAAAGATTGATATCAGAGTTTAGGCAAAGAGAAATAGGGCCTTTCTAAGCAAAAGACTAGCACTTGTAGAGTTTTTACTCAAATCTAGAACAGAAGCTGCTGTTATAAAAGGGATAGTTAATAAGGCATATAAATATTACATGACAACGATAGGAATCAATCTGAGGAGGAATGATTAGGAAGGGAGAGTGGATAAGTAATTCACAAAGAAACAATGGGGGGGGGGACATATGTATGGCTCCCAAATGTGCAACAAAGTCTAGAAGATTTAAGGTCTTTACTTGGAGGTGGTTGCAGAGGTATTTTTATACCCCAAAGAATTTTTCCTCAGGTAGATTGCAAATGATGGAGGTGTGATGGGGAAGAAAGAGGCAACTGGTAACATATTTTTGTATAACACTAAAAAAGTAAAACTGAGCAATGCTGAACACTGTACAAGGTCCCTCTGCTTTGAAATAAGCGTCTTGGGTGAAAATATTGATAGAAACACTCTTTATTAAAACAAAAAAGTGATAAGATTTAGTGCTTTCATCCACGCCAAAATGTGGACTTCATCAGAATAAATTATTACTCATTCCATTCATATAAATATCCCCATTTTTTGTGTAGTGTAATGAGTTAGTAGACTTTTATCAGATACACTGTGTGAGCAAACTGGTGTAACTAAGGAAATTATTTTTTGAGCTATGATACAGAATTGGAATTGCCTAGACATAAGGCCTTGCTGAGTCTAATTATGTTGGCTGCCAAAAAAGCAATTACTAGAAATTGGAAATCAAAGTTTAAACCAACTGTACTAGAAGTCATGTTTATAGTAACAGAAATAAAGCAACCAGAAGTGGGATATTTAGAAAAGAGTAGGAGCAAATGACATAGAAAAAATGGGAACACTGGAAAAACTACATGCGGATTAATGTTTTGGAGGAGGAATGAGGTTTAAGGGAAGACAGGAGTTGAATGAGCTTTATAATGTTTGACTGACAATAACTGGATAGATTATAAGTTATGTATAATGTTTGCAATTGGAAATTTGTCAATATGGGTTTGTTTTCATTTATATAAATATATAATTGCCTATGTCATAAGTGATAATTTAATAAAGATGGTTCTTGTTTAAAAAAAAGAAAATGGATAGGAATTAACTTTGTTTTATCTGGATGGGGAGTGAGTTCAACAGCAGCAGTATCCTCTGAAAAAATATAACTGTCCCTCCAAGCTGTTCTGCTGATGTTGCATAAGAGGTTTAGATTCCTAGACCAAGTACTTCTGGTGTCATTTGACTTGCTGATGTGCAGTAAATCCATCAGTAATGGGTCAGAGGATGCCTTGCATGCCAGATACAGGTCACCTGTTAGCAGTCAGTAGTATACCAAGTATAGTGACAGGACTTTGAGTCGTTTCATGTAGGTTTTGTTGTTTAGGTCGTGCATCTTTTTAGTAAGGTTTCTCTGTGAGTATTCCACTTGTTGCATGTGTCTGGACAGACACATGCTGAAGGGGGCATTATATTCAATGAATGACCTAATGAGGGCTGAGCAAAGGGGTACAATGACACCTCTAGATCTAGACAAAATCCCTTTGTTTATAAGCTGTGCAAAAATAGAAGGATTTTCTTACAATAATAGACACATGTTGGTCAAAAGTTAGATCTCTGTCCTCATAAGTTCCCAAATCCCGAACAACTTGGTCATCTTATAGGGGAGTATTGTTGATGTGGTAGTTCCCTGGGGTAGATGATTTTCCAAAGGATACAATAATGCATTTTTTGACATTTACTTTCAGACCATGATTTTGACACCAGTTATTTATTTGCGACAAACCTTCTTGCAAGATGGCTAAGTCACTTGGAGATTCAGTGACTGCTCCTAGATTACAGTCATCTGCAAACTTAGTCAGCCCCTTTGGTATTGGTTTTTATTTTAGAAAGTAGATGCCAAACAGATAACTTCCCCTATTTTGATAATCTGAGTCCTATCTGTGAGCTAGTTGGCAATCTAGTGGGTGACATAGGGACATAGTGTTAGTGCACACTAACTAATTCCTGTTGAGAGGTTATTTCAGACTTAATGTAGACAAGTAGCCATTTGTTGAACTAGTCTTCAGCTTCAGACTTTATTATCCTATCCTTGATGCTATCTCCTCCAGCCCAATGACTAGTCTATATTGCATTGCTGGGAGACAATAGTTTGCTAACTGATCAGGAGCTTTGCTATGCTGACATGCAGACCTGAATATTTAAAAAAAAAGTGTTAATCTTGTTAATTAATTGTCCATGAAAACACTATGTGGAGTTTCCTTTCTAAATCATGGTGTTTCACTTGTGGTTGCCAAACTCCAATGCATAATGAATTATAAGTTAATATAACGGTTGAGTTTTCTATTTTTTCCAAGTTCTTTGTCTATTTACTAGACTTGTGGACTTAAAAAAATATTTTTTTTTGTAGAACAGTTGCTTTAGAATGCATAAATTAAAATGCTTGTTATTGTGTCTGACTTAATGTATCTTTTTACCCTGGCATGCTGAGAACAGGAGTAACAGTCAGTCCAGATTTTAGATGTTTATTTTATGAACAAGAAACTGCACAGAGAAGATTTTTCAACAGTGAGTGACCATACCTTTGTAATAAACATTACAAATAGCAGACTACTGATATGAGTTCATTACATGTGTGATAACTAGAGAATAGTGCAGCTTACAAAGTAGATGTGTTTCTCCATATATGCTTGTGGGGGGAGGTTGTGGTATTTGTTGGTTAGGAGGTTGGTTAGGTGTCTGTTTTATATGTAGTAGGGTGGGATTGGGAGAGTTAAGAAGGAGGGATGTTGTAGGCATGTGGGGATAGGACTAGGCTTAGCAAGTGATGTAGAGGGGGAGGAGTGGCATTAGAGGTTATATACAATTAGCTTTGGCAGTGGGTTGGCCTTTTAGATGTGAGTGTTTAGTATAAGCTGTACATTTTGCCCATGTCCAAGTGATCAGATGTTTTTGTCTATAAGTAACTAGTAGCCAGTCAACATGGTAAATGGTAATTATTTGGGGTGTGTGTGTGTGTGTGTGTGTGTGTGTGTGTGTGTGTGTGTGTGTGTGTGTATAAATATTTAAAAATTAAAAAAAGATGACCAGTTTAAGAGTAAACAAAGCAGTATAAGAAACGTACAAGGGAAGGTAGAGAGAAGCATGGCAAGCATAAGGAGTTAGCTTCCGGAAGGGGGGGGCACTGGGTAGGGAAGTTATGGTGAGTGAGCTGGCGGGCAGGAGTGAAGATTTGTGCTATGGCAGTAGTAACCTGTTTGTGTTTATTTCGCAGATGGTGGAAGTCCAGACATTGAAGGAACATTGGGCCCAGACTATGTGACAGGAAGAGGTATTATTTAAAGATGTTGAAGCACTACTGCAGCCAGTTACTGGACCTTTGACAGAGCCGCAAACAAGAATTAGTAGGAAGTGTAAGCCTGCAGCTGAGCAGAGCAGCACTAGAACCACCAGGAAGACAAGAAGAACTCCAGGACAAAGGATGCAGGGGCTGGTGGAATTGTGATGGCTGACTCCAGCTCCCTGCGGGTAATGGTGAATTTTGTGAGCACTTGAGGAAGGCAGCTGTAGCTTTGCCTGTTGTTGATCATATGGAATTTAGGAGTCACTTGGGCAGAGTGGCATTTGATCCTGATACAGGTTTAAGTAGCCTGACCCCACTGGTACAAGCGGGGGAAAGCATTCAACTTGGGATACAGTCAGTGCATTGGCAACAGGGGGAGAGTTTATAGGTGTAGAGCCAGGAGATTGGCCTTCAACCCAGACATTTTTGTTGGGCTAATTGGGTATATTTATTACCCTCATGTTTCAGTATCAGTCAACAAGAAGATACAGAGGCAAGAGTATTTGAACCCTTTTGAGTTAATTGATGCAGGTGGGTTGCAAAGGTTAGTAGATGTGGTTGACCCAGGAGCTAAGGACTTGGTAGCAGCACTGGCTGCACTAAACAAATGGAGGTCTGGTAGGTTTACAGCTTAGACTTGGACAACTGGGTCCTAGGTTTTGTCTGTTATATAGGCCATGGTATTAGAGAAGGACATGAACCAGGCTTTGACCATTGTAACATATTTTCTTATGATTCATGAGGCACAGAGACTGTGGTCTGGAAATGCTTGGTTATGGTAAGCTCAGTCTTTTTTTGCAAGAGGAAAGCAGTGGATACATCATTGATGTGGGAGGTCAGACATGCTGACATCTGTTAAAAACAGCAGAGAACCAAGGAATGCTGTACTTGGGAGACACAAGGGACAAGCCAGTTATGTTTTCAGGTTTTAACCTGAGAGGATGCTCTTTGTCATACTGTAGGTTTACTCATATTTCTTTTAACTGTGCAGGTGTTCTTGCAGCAGCAAAGTGCTGGAGTAGGGAAGGGAGAATATCCCAGATGTCCTCAGTGATGTAGGGTCATGGTAGACAACATGGGAAACGGTAGGCCAATTTTAGAAGTAGAGGTAATTGTCATGGGCCAGGGGGCACCCTGCCCTTTTTACGCTTGTCAGGGATGTGGACTTTCTCATTCGCCCATTAAGGTAAACATTTTATCTGCTTTATTGATTATCCTGTTCAGGGTCATGTAGAAGAATTGATCTGGAGTTTCGCATTGTGGTTTTCTGTCGCATGTCAGGAGTGTGGGAAGTGATGCTGTGTGCTACAATTTGAAATCAGTAGACAGGGGCGGCTCGTGCTATCGGTCTGCAGGACTGCAGCCCTCCCACCTAGAAATAAAAGAAATACATAACATAAAACATAAACTTTAAAAAAAAAAATTTTTTTTTACCGAGTACCGGAATTGCCGCGCATGCGCAGACACACTCAGACTGCCCCGCAGATGCCCAGGAATCTCTGCAAACTCTGACTGCCTGAGTTAGCAGTCCAGATGCAAAGAAGGTATTTTGTGCCCTGCAGACGCCCAAGATGCCATGCGATAGACGACCGCACAGAAGAGAGGAGCTCTGGACTGCTTGAGCCGCAGACAGGACCAATCAGGAGAGAGGTAAGCAGGGATTTGAGCACAGGACCAATCAGGAGTGAGGTAAGTTGAGTTCACAGCTCCTGCAGGGAAGCATTAAGTCGAGTGCGGGTTTGCTGCCTGGTTTACTGCTTTCTGGACCCATTTACAGGTAAAGAGTGTGTGTGAAAGAATCTCATAGCTCCGTTTAAGCAAGGCAGCTCCTGTGTGTATATTTAATTAAGGCAGTGACAGCTCCATTAGTGGAAATATCTCACAGTTCTGTTTGAACAAGGTAGCTGTTTATTCAGTCCAGCAGCATTTAAGCACATCTCATGGTTCTGTGACTGGCAGCTATTTATTCAAAGTGTGTATGTGTGTGTGTGTGTGTGTGTGTGTGTGTGTGTGTGTGTGTGTGTGTGTGTGTGTGTGTGTGTGTGTGTGTGTGTCTGTGTAAAATGCCTTTGTTAACACATAGTGGTGGGCAGGCTTGAACCCTGTACCTTGGATGCAGGTGGCAAGGACCTGAATTCCCTACCCACCACTATTTGTAAAAAAATTGCAGATTTTTGCCTCATATTTGTTCTGTTCGTCATAAAATCTGTGGTTTCTGTATCTTCATATTTCCTTGCAAAGGTTTGTAGTGCAGTGGTGCACTGGTAGCATTGTTGCCGGGCAGCTACAGGTTCTCTGGTTTGATTCTTGGCTGGGGTGCCTTCTGTGTGGAGTCTGCATGTCCTCCCATCCCTTACAAAGATGTGTCTGGAGTGTTTCTCCCTGCTCTGCTGAAATTTGGCTTTGTTTTATTCCAAGTCAGACTAGTTTCCTGGTTAACAAATGTTTAAAAATAACAGGCATTTGAATTTCAGACTTCACATTCTTCAGAAAGTACATGGTAAAACAAAACCTTTTATTTTAGCAATTGTCTAAGTTTATAACATGGATATTTGAAATTTGCCCATATTTTTGGGACTGTATTCCCCCATTATTGGCCTCATCCAGGTATTTTGTGCTAAGGTTGAGAGCTATGGTGAGAACTGAATTCAATGAATATGTTTGGCAGCTGTATTCCCACATTATTGGCTTTTTTCAGGTGTTTTTTTGCTAAGAGGTTGACAGCTATGGTGAGAACTGAATTCACTAAATAGTAGCCATTTAAGTTTGTCTTCCTCTGTTTCAGCTGATTTGGCATAGTGGTATGTTTCTCTGACTGTTTTGCACAGGGTCTCCTGAGTTCAAGATGTGGCAGTGAAATGTATGGTGGTAACACAGCATTTTATTCTAGCAACTTTCCAACATTATACAAACAATGTTTAAAATGTGTCCCTGGTTTTTGGCCTTTTGTCCCCCCCCCCCCCCAATAAATGTTGGCTTTTTCCAGATATCTTGTGCTGCAAAGTTCAGAGATACAGCTGAGCGTCGAGTAGATTTTACAAGGAGCTGAGAGTTGCAGGGGAACAAAAGTTTAGTGATGTTTATGCTAAGTCTGCTTGCATTGTTAATAGCACAACAGGTAGTGTACTTGCTTTTGATGCAGAAGGCTGTGGGTTCTACTCCCACAATAGGTAGATGCATTGCTGATACTGTACTGTGTTGTGAAGGGTGTGGATGCTGCAGTCGTTTTTGGCAAAAATACCTAGTAACTATGAACCTGTTATCAGTTTGCTATCCGTTCCCTATTGCGGTATTACTAGCTTATTATTTTTTTAATGCATGCAACATAGGCAATTTATTCTTCAAGGGCAACAGGCACTTTATTTGTAGATGAAACAATCACATATAAAGTTGTTTGCTAGCAGCAACCTCTTTATTAGTTACAGATTTCTTTAATGTGTATTTTACTACTTCAGAGATTGTGCATATTTACTGATACTGGTGGACTATAGAAGGTTGAGTAGACGTTTTATGATGGAAATGTTCTGAATTGGGCAGTTTTGTCATTGGTGCATGCATTTTGTTTCATTGTTTACAGGAAAAATGTTCAAAACAATAAATTTAAAATGCCCTCTAAGAACTGTACTGTATTGTACAAGGAATATAATGTAATACAGTCAAGAAGGTGTATCAAAGAGCATGTGTATGTTTCATGTTCAAGGGGCCTATGATTTTGAAAACAGCCCAGTGTTAATCTTTATCTGCCACTGGCAAAATGTATTTTCTTTGAATGTGGGTTTCAATGCTGTTTCAATGCATGTGAGTTTCAAGGGCAGAGAAGTTTTAATGCTAAGTCTATTTTCATTGTGAGACTGCATTGCTTTGTTTAACAGATATCTATTAGGGTTTGTGTGTAAAATGCAAAATAAAACTTTCAAATGAAATCTAAATCATCGCAGAAGTAAAGCAGTATGCACATTACAGTGTTTATGGTAAATGGGGCAAAATAACCAAGGAATGGGACATTGGAATGGCTGCAGGGGGGAGGCTCCATTCGACCATGATTTTGTGAGGGGGGGAAGGGTAGCAAACTCAGATAGCCCCGGTTGAACTATACCTCTCAGTTGTCCATATTTTGGCAGAATGAATAGATATTTGCTTCTTATTTTTGGTCTGTTCCTCATACAATTTGTGGTTTTCTAGCAAATCATTTAGGAATGAAGTCACTAAATGACAGACATTGAGTTTTAGACGTCATAACCTTCAGAAAAAATGCATGCTAATGCAAGACCTGTTATTCTATCAACTGTCTTAAGTTTATACAGGAGCAATTTTTAGTAGTGTTTGTATGTTCACCCAATATATTTGGCCTTGTCCAGATTTCCTGCATTAAGAGGTTGAGAGGTACATGCAAATTGCTTTGTAGAATTAGGAATATCCAAACCTCTCAATTGTCCCCAATTTTGGCTCAAAATGTTGCTCTCCCCTAATAATCCCTCCTCAAAATGGCAATTTTGGAAGAAAATGTGGAGGGTTTACAATTATATATAACTGTAATGATCAGAGTTATAGATTACTTTTATTTCAGAAATGCATGTAGATGCTCTTATTTTGTTAGCTGCTCAAGTTAACAGTGCTAATATTAAAAAGGTGTCCCTTTTTTGACAGGTTCCCAGCTGTATTGTGTGGCAACTTTATATTTTTGCATCACATTTTTGGTCTGTTTTTCATAAAATTGTGGTTTTCTGGCAAATTTGTGGCAAATCATTAAAGACTGCAGTTAGAAAATAATGGCAGACATTTGAGTTTCGGATTTTATACCCTTCAGAAAATTCGTACTAATGCAAGATCTACTACTGTTCTATTATCTAAGTTAATAAGAGCAATATGTATGTATGGCTTTGTCCAGATTTCTTGTTCTGAAGTTGAGAGGTATGAGTGTCAGAGCCATCACTGTCAGCCAGGGACATTTCAAATTATGATATGCTTGTTGCACTCCACTCCCCACTGTAGTGGCTCTGGATGTGTCCAAGGAGGGCAAGGAGCAATTTTGCAGTGTAAGTGTGCAGAGTATTGCCCCATCCAAGGTGGACCACAAGTACGACCATGGCTTTTCATCTGTCCTTGATTTTGCAGAATGTTCTAGTTTTCTGTCAGATTTTTATACTGTTGATTTATGCTTATTATTCAAGAAATGCCTGCTGTCACAGTGCCCTGTTGCTCTGTTTAAGTAGCAATGATTTAATGAGCATCAGTTAAGCTTGTCGGAGATTGTAAGATGCAAGTAAGCTTTAATAAGCATACTGTTAAAGAATTACCAGCATTGAAAGCCTTTTCGTTGTTGCCATGCAGAGAATATTTACATAACTAGATAATGTATAAGCCTTGGGTATTGAAATGCATATGACAGTATTTGTAATAAAAGGACAGGATTACAGTATTTTCAGAAGCTCATTACATTTATTGGAGACTTGCAGTCATCTTTTGTTGGAGACTTGCAGTCAACTTTGCAGGCTTACCTGTAAAATAAACAGAATGTCAATCTATCATGCGTGGTCCATAACTTGTGCAGAAATCCTTTAAGCAATTTATCTCGAGCTTGTTTCTTGTTTGCTGTTAATTTTTTACTTTGAGCATGTCTTTCTCATGAAACAAGTAGATAGTTGTGTCAGGCAGCAGGTCTTTTTTGGATAAGAAACATTTTTACAAGTGAGGGTATCACAGAGATTGCTACTTTTAGCATGTTACTTGGTAATTTTATAAAGCTGAATATAAATTATAATTAGAACTGCAGTGCAAGGAGTAGTGGTTTGAGTTGAGTGCTGCTTGTTTTTTTATACTTGATTTTGACTGGCATTCCAGTAATGTATTTAAAAAGTAATTTATTTTTTTCATGCCTCACAACCTGTTTCCATCTGGATATTAAGTAAGTTGTCATGTAGCCAATGCATTGAAATATTTTTTTCTTCTACACTTCATTTGGTCTTGATTGGACCCTCGTAATGACTGTTTGGCACCCAGGGCAGTGTATTTAATTAAAGTTCCAGTTGTTGTGGTTTTGAGCATAGCTCCACCCTTTTCTAGTTGGCCACACCCTTTCCCATTGGCCCCACCCATTCAGCTGTCTCCTGCAGCCCTCCTTTAATTTGAAGTCACCAACCGCCACTGTCAGTAGAGCCTAGGGAAAGGATAATTCAGGAGTTGTTAGATAAGAAAGTCAAGGCTGGAAGAAATTTGGGGCCTTTTGATACACCGTCTGCACGATTTTTGTATTTTCCCATTTGGCTTAGTTCCCAAGAAGAAGCCTGGGAGTTCGGATTAATTTATCATTTGTCATGTCCTGAATGGGTTCAGTGAATTATAACATTGATAGGTCCAACATTCAGGTGCAATATGCTTTCATGGACAATGCAGTCAGGCCTAGTAGTAAAAGTAATGACCCCTGGTTAGTGAAGTAGGATATTGAAGAAGCTTTTCATCTTTTGCCTAATAGAAAAGAGGGCTAGGCCTTGTTGGGTATGTTTGTATGGGAAATACTACTTTGACAAGGCTATACCCATGGGGTGTGCAGTCATGTGCTAGTTTTGAAATATTTAGCACAGCATTGCAATGGATTTGGCAAAAATGAGTCACCAACCAAAAAGCAGTCCATTGCCTGGATTATTTTTTGTTCATTGAGGCATGACAAGAGGAGGCAGAAGCAGGGACATAGAGCTCTAAAGAGTTGTATGAGAAATTGGGAGTGCCATCAGTCCAGGATAAAGTCGAAGTCCAGAGTAAAGTCTTAAATTTCTTAGGTCTGAGAGTGAATGCTGAACATGATTCATTTTATTTGTCTTACGAAAAATTGGAGAGTTGAGAGTTGTGACCGAATCAGTTTGAGGAAAAGAGAAGGCTAGAATTAAGAATGTAAAATAATTACTTAAGTTAATGAATTTTGCTTGTAGGGCAATGGGACCAATTAGAACTTTGTGCAGTTTGGTTACCAGTGTGCTGATAATTAAAAGGCTTAAACATCAGAGGACTAGAGTCACTTGGATGGCTAAAGAGGATTTGGGCTTATGGATAGTGTTTTTGTCTAGGTTTAATGACATACTCTATCTTTCTGGTATGATAAGTGGCTTTTGGATGATGATTTGTGTCAGATCATTGGTACATCAGGTAGCTGAGATGTGCCAGCATATTTTGAATGGGAGTGATTTGTGGTGAAATAGCCTACTGGGTGACTCAATGGGCGGAAGTAAGAAATGTATTTTTGGAGTTGATGATCATTTGTGTTACATCTGTCAACTGGAAAGAGAAATTATGAAACAAAAGGGTGTTTTTCAAATATGTCTGTCATTCAGGTTTGTGTTAGGAAAGCCAGTGGCTCTGTTTTGCTGATTTTGGTTTTGAGAAAGTTGATTTTGCAGAGTTTGTCAATTAATTTGAATTTTTCAGCTAGACATGTTCCCGGGTAGTTGAATGCAATAGCTGACAGTCTGTTTTGCTTTCAGGTTTGCAGGTATTCATCTCTTGATGTGTAGTATCAAAGGCAGAAGAATAGTCAGTGTGCATAGCTGAGGAGGTATAACAACACTGGCAGGATGAAGAAGCCTGGTTAGTTCAACAGTCTTGGTCAAAAATTCTACCTGAATGGCGATTGCTTCATTTTCTTTGTCTGTGAAATGATAGGAAGTGGTCAGTTGTTTTGTTGGTTAGGTACATGATTCACAGAAGGGTTCACAGGCAGGCAGTAAAGTCAGTAAAGCATAGAGTCTAGGTTTGCAGGTTTAATAGATGTTACTAAGACATTGGTGATTAGCAGAATTGGAAAAGACAAGGAGCGAGTGAATGGTTTGTGAAGTTAGCAGGTTTCCTTAAAATAAGCATCTGTTCAAGGTTTTATTAAATCATTCAGCATATGTCATATGGGCTAGTTTATCAATGTTTGTGTGCACAGGTGCTTTTAGGATTAGTGAAATTTTTGAAAATCTGTATTGGAGAGATTTGTGTATCATTGAGTCAGCAGTTGTTATGGATTTGTTGATCAAAAGTGGATCAGAAAGGAGAGGACAACAGATAGGAATCCAGAGCATCTGTTATGTCCAGCTGCATGGGCAAAGCAGTGGAGGAGGCTAAGGGCCTGTGATTTTGTGATTTGGTTTTCGGTTGTTGGATTGGAATCCCATCTAGGCAGCACAGTTTGTTCAGTTTTAAGCTAAGTTCTGGAGAGTCAAGAGATTTTGGGGATAGATTTTCAGCTCACTTTTTTCACATAGGGAGAGCTTCTGATTTAACTGGAGACAGTAGAGCAGTTAAATTGATAAAAAGGGCTAGGGGATGGTCCTAGAGGGCATTTTTGTTGTATGTAAGATAATGCTGCTGTAGGTTTCAGTGAGGTAACGTTTTTTTTTCATTGTTTTCTAGGCAAAATTATCATTTTGAGTCACTCCTCTTTTTTTGGGTAGTGACGTGAACATTGACCAGACCTGAAGGACGTATGTTGGGCTTGAGCATGAGATGTGGAACATGGTGTGGTGTGGTTTAAAAGGAATGAGGTGATATCAATTGTTGACCAAAGTGGATGAGACAGTGGCAGTCTTAAGCATTTCTCACATAATGGTAATTCTTTTAGGGTGGAATGATTTGGAGTGGATCCCGAAAAGAAGGCTTTTGGCACTGATTGCTAGAGATTTGATGCTGTTGAAAGATATATACCTGCAGCTGGTTGTGGTGTGGTCAGAAATTATACCTAGACTGTTAAGGAGGCAAGCTGATAATTTCAAAGAGTTTGAGAGGCCAGGCCATTTTCTGAACCATAGGGTGGCAAGAGTGGCGGGTAATTCGGACTTGCAGGTGGTGGATCATAGGGATTTAGACAACAGAGATGTGAGTTGGTGTAGAGCTGATGATGTTCATTTAAGAAAATTGGGTTTAGATTTACTTAATATACATTTTGGTTTGTTTTTGTGGTTCAAGGCTTGTAGAGGATGGGGGAGCAGTCTTTGAGTAGAAGGCTGGTGGGTGGAATAAGAGGGATTTATGTTTCTTGACTCCTCTTCTGTTCCCCCCTTTCAGCTCTCAGCTATTGCTGGTTTGGAGTGAGCAGTGGTATGTTACTCCAAGGCTTGAATGTGTATATAGAGTGAGCAGTATGTTTAATGCTGCTTGTAATGGAGGGTTGATTGGTGAGTGTCCCCCATTTTGCCAAGAAACTGTTATTGTTACTTAAGTGCTTTAATGCTGTTAGTGTTAAATTCAAATAGTTATTTGCCATACAGTTTATAAATGTGTGTGAAGTTTCAATAAACTGGCCACAGTGGCATATTTGGCATCATTCTGGAGCCGGGCAGGGGTTATAAACAAATGTATTTTGCTATGAAGGTGTATTTCTCCACATATGCCTGTGTGGGGGGGAAATATGCTGCATGTTATTTGTTAGTTGGGAAGATGACTAGATGTGTGTTTCATATATAGCAGGATGGGGTAGGAAGAGTTAAGAAAGAAGGGATGTTGTAGGTGTGTGGGGGCAGTAGTAGGGAGAGGAAGTGATGTAGAGTCGTATGAGTGGAAAGAGAAATTATATATAGTTAGATCTGCCAAGTAGGTTGGCCTGTTTGGTGTTGTGTTTAGTGCAAGCACTCCCTTTCCCTGCTTTTAGCACAATAGTGATGGATGTTTGCTTAGGGTGGGGGTGCAAGAGGAGTTCATGTTTCTTGAACCCCTCTTCTGTTCCCTCCTTTTGGCTACCATTAAGTATTGCAGGTTTGGAGTGAGTGGTGGCATGCTGCTCGAAGGCTGGAATGTATAATTACAGTGAGCAGTATATTTAACTCTGTCTGCAATGGTGGGTTGATGGGTGGGCATGCCCCATGCTGCATTAATTAAGTGTTTGTAATGCTGTTGATTGTAAGTTCAAATGGTTATTTGCTGTACAATTTATAAAGGTATGTGAAAATTCAATTACATGGTCCCAATGGCATATTTAGTGTTGTTTTTGGAGACAGGCATGGGTTATGAAACATTTAATTATTGTTTTGTTTTTTCAGTTTGTGTGGAACCATGCAGATTCTTTGTTTAGAATATAAAGATACTGGCTGTATTTGTGACAGATGATCAGTTAAGGAAACTTGGTACTGTCAGCATACTGTTATTAACTAGGAAATGAGAAACGTTTCCTGGCATTTTTTTATATAGTGAACATCTCCAACAAGATATAATATTAACATTTTAAGCATTTTAGACATCAGATTCTTACAAATAAAACTGCAGGTTTCTAACACTGGGTTGATTTGAAGTGTGCACTCAATAGGTTCATAGGTTCATAGCTTGGTACTAGGCTATCAGCCCTAGGGCCTATACAAGCCTAGCCATAACAATTCCCTGGCTATTTCTTCCCACACTATTTACTTCCCTGGATCCCTGTCTAGCAGGGCGACTGACGTGATCCCCAGGGTGAATTTCCTTTCTCCCATCCAATCGTCAAGGTTCCTTTTGAAGAGGGCCAAAGAGGCACTCTGCTTGACATGTATGGGCAATCTATTCCAGAGTTTCATAGATGGATATTTGAGTTATTTGTGAAGTATGAAGGTTGTTTTGTACATGTAAGCTTCTAGTACATAAGTGTTCAAAGGTAGTATTACAGCTTCTTTTGACCTATGGGTGAAAGCTAAGGCCGGTATTCACAGTCTGGGGCTCTGCAAATAAAGTCAGCAAAAGTAATTTGTGATGAATAAGGAAAAGCAAAGTCTTTTTCAAAAACATGCCCATTTCTCGCAAAAGACTAAGTTGTGTAAAGTTCAGCATTATGAAATTGAGTATAACTTTGCCAAGTACTTTGGGTCTGTGTCACTTTTTTATGTATATTGGGTAAGTGCAGTCACACTTAAAATGTTTAAGGAAAGCTACTGACTATGCAGTGCTTAAAACTGATTTTTTTTTAAAGAAAGAAAAGGGGGTTATAATATTGGACACCCTGGTGGTTTCATTAAAGAATAGAACGGGGGCAATAAAAAACAATTGAAAAAACTGATACAAAAGAGAGGGGGACACACAAGGAAAACAATAACATGGTCTCTGCTGGAGGAGGTGGGAGAGGATGGGCACTATGATTTTGTAGGGGAATAGACCCCCACACACATTTTTCAATTTTTTTTATATGAGAGGGTAGTGTGAGTGGGAAAGAGGGTAATGGATAAAAGAAGAAGGGCTGAGGAAGTGCTAGTAGGACTCATAGTCCAGACAGCCTCAAACACATCCACTGCTATATGGTGTTGCAGTGGAGGACCATGATTTTGTGGGGGTAGGGGTCAGTGTTGGTGCAGTGGTTAGCACTGCCTGGGACAGTGTATCTTTAACTCACTGAAGAGAGGCTGTGACTGGCTGAATTATTCTGTCCACTACCTCCACTAGTACATCCTCTACCAAGCTCCAAAACCGACTTTTGATGAGGCTTTCCATGCTGCAAAGTACTGGGGTATCCGCAGGACCAGTTCCTCCACTCTAACCCTGCAAAAACGAACTCAGATGGGTAGAGAGTGAGCATTAACTAGCTGGGAGGTACATGCCTAGCCCACTCCTGACAAATTTAAATCTGTAAAAACAAGTAAAATAAGTGAGTGAGAAACAAAGCAATAAAGGAGAAAAAATGCATAACCAAAATAAATAATTAGAGAAAAGTGGGGAGAGAAAAAAGAGAAAATGCATAATAAATCCACACATCATGTTTACATACCATTTCCTATACTATTGAAATATTACAGTAAAATCTTTATTGAAGTAAAACTGGAGGTGCTTATGCCTACAGTGGGCATAGTCATTTCCTTGTGTACTTGTGAAGAATGATACAATTAGTGCTTATGCAGACTGCATTAATTCATATGGCAAGTGCTTGTGACTAAGGGGTGCCTGTGTTGCTCAAGTTATGTACATACAATATATTCAATACACTACTAAAACTACCCTTTGTACTTATTAGAAGTAGTCAGTTAAAAACAGAGTAATGTCGTTTATGTTTACACATTCACATCACTAGCTTGAACCGTAATGGTTTCAATTACATTTTTTCATCTGCAAAGCTATAAAAATAATTTCCTTATGACCAATACAGAAAACAATTGTAAAAACGTACAGCAGTTGCACACAGACATATTTTATAGTTACAGTAATATAATGATTTCAAATCTTGTGTTATGCTTCTTATACACATTACAAATTAGTAAGACAGAATTCTCTTGGACTTAGTTAAACTTAGCAGAGGATTCAACTAGCCTTCTTTGTTGCTGCTGGCAATTATACTCGGTCTCTTCCTCGGCTGTAATTAGAAGAGAGAAGGTAAGTCTTCCTTGCCTGTATTTGCAATTGTTTGATATGTATATATATATATATATATATATATATATATATATATGGGTATTAATGTTGCTGCTGCTGCTGATGGTGATGATAACATAGTTATGTTTATGAAGTAGCCAGAGGAAAGTGGCAGGCAGTCCACAAATTTAATGGAAGGATCCCTTACCCCACAACATGTTAGTAACTCTGCAGAAAGTGACAGTGCATCACAAAGTCAATCATAAGCTAACATGCCATTCATGCTTGTAGAGGAGGAACACCCCTGCATCTTTACACCAGTGTCTCCAAACCCAAAACTTTGAGGATGAAGTCAGGCATTCAGAGGTAAAAATGTCCACAGTGGCACCTTTACAAAGGTGAGCCAGGGACAGGAATTTCTTACAACTACCCCAGAAAACACTTAAAACATTGGCTGCCCAACAGAAAATGTGCTGTGACATTGTTAGGACTCCAACCAATATGACAGAGAGTCAGCTAAAAATGGTCAGAGTCCTCCAGGTTATTAGTGGTGGTGATTAAAAGCACTGCCTGGAAATGGCACAGAGTAGGAATAATGCCATGATCACACTTATGTTAAGGCACACCAAGCATTGGTGGCTGCCTCTATTTGTACACTAGTTAGGACATACCAGAGTCAAGCTCAAGTCAGTCTTGCAAAGGGCAGACGATGGGGTACTATGTGGACACATAGGGAAGATCACATGATAATACTGTTGCTTCTCAGGATAGTAATGTAAGTAGTCAAGGTGAACAAGCACGACATATTTCACACAGGCCATGTCAGCATTCATCTACACCTAGCTGAACCTTACATTCAAAGTCACAGTCACAATCATGCAGCACTGTCAGATCAGTGTCAGCAGGATCACCTCATCAAGAAGGTCACACTATCAGGCCAATTCACCTTACAGTTTTCATGGTAGCCAAACTTAAAATCACTTGCACCATCAAATAGCCTGTCTATAGATCTGTATGACTCATTTGAACTTGAACTACTGTGTATGATCTTCTAAGTCACAGCTGTATGTTTTACTTGAATGGGGGTGGGGGGGACTAAGTTTGCAAATGTATGCATTTCATCCCTGTGAAGCTAGTATGTACAGCATCAATGAAAGGTAGAAAAAAAATCAATGCCATATGGACTACCATTCCTATGGGTGGCAATTACCTGCAACATAAAAGTAGTAATGCACAAACATTTTCAGACTTGCAGCATAAAAGCAGTAATGCAAAAACATTTTCAGGAGAAATACATAATAAGTAAATGGCAGATTAAAATGAGTATCCTGCCATGTAAACTTACACTGTTGCCACTTCACCCTCCCCCTGCACAAATGAAAGTTTTTATGTTTCTGAAGTCAGAAATTATCTTGTATGACAACATAAAATTAATCTGATGAGCATACCACAGAATAACCTAGGAAAAGATGGAATAATATAAAAAAGCAGTATAATACATTGTCGTTGAATTTGCAAATAATTAACTCATGAGATATTTCACTGCTGACAATATTTAGTGCTATATTATATATTCATCAAAGCAGTGAATATATAATATAGAATGTGAATTTTTATAATGTGATGCTTTATGACATCAGTGAACAGCATTCATTGAGCATTTGGGCATGACTTTAAGTAACAATAATATGAGTAACTTTTCTAAATGATAATAAACATGTTTTACGATGAGAAAGAATGTCAGGTGAACAGTGATAGCCAACAATATACAGCACACAGATATTACTGCATGCATCAGTTATACTGTATGTGTTTTTTACAGTTTACTATAAAAATGTGGAAAATCAAAACAAATTTCCACTTTTTGATTGAATTCTTTTAAACGAATTTGGTAATACAGAATTACCAAAATGTCGGAAATGGTAACAATGGAATCAAAATTCGAACACCTAAATTCCACTGTTGAAATTCCGTGTTAGTGGTAATGTTTTTGCAGGGGAGGGGGCCACCCCCCCCTGCACCCCCCATGTAGGAGATGCTCCTTCCACACACCCCTGCATAATATATATATTTCAACTCCGAGATTGGACTACAGTGAGGAAAAGGATCTGGGTTCCCTACTGTTGTGCGATCTGTTATCATAACGTCAATCCCATATTAGCAAATGCATACAACCATTCACTAATGAGGATTTGAACATTTCCAGATCGGCATTATGGAGACTGGAAAACACACATTTGACCAACCCAGTTTCACACAAGTGCCATTCCACAGTTTGATAAAAAACTGTTTTTTACAGTAAAGGAAATGCTAATCTAAATGTCATGGTCAATAGTTGTGGACTATATGCCATCTCTTTACCTGCACAGCCATATGCCATGCATCTCTTAGTACTACTACCAGATAGTCATCATTAGTCTTAGTGGAACTGAAACTAGGAGCTGCAGTGACAGCATGGGGTATTTCACCACCACTTGATCATGTTATGCCAAATAAAGCAATAGCAGAGGATGAGTAATACTGAAGGGCACCTCCAGACTCATCCAGGCAACTGAAATGGCTTTTCAGGATGCCAGAAATCCTATCAGTGACAATACAGATCTGGGATAGGGTTATGTTATACATCTCCTTGGAAGTTCCACTTGGATTTCTCAAAGGTATCATTAGCCAATGAATATGCAGTATCACTTGAAAAAAAATAAAAAAGAGAAAAGGACATAAAATCGTATTCAGCAATACATTTACCATGAATAACAACTTAAATGCAATATAAAAAATAAATATTTTACACTTTCTAACAAGATAACCACTGGGCATCCTACTATGCAGGAAGGGGTGATGGAGTGAGCTAGTGTGCCAGATATGGGAATCATGTGCACTGCCAGGATGCAGGACACAGAAATTGGTGATGCACCCCCCTTGCATCACACACACACTACCTGGCAATTAATGGAATGGTAACCATTCTTACTGCAGTACCACTCTTACTGTGAACTAGAAGAGGCCCTAATTGCAACATGGGTGCAGTCTGTCACACTGAGTACTTCAGGGAAACATGCCAGCCCATAAAAGGCACTCATAGTCCTGCCTTGGTCCTGAGATGACACCAGGAAATATATATACTGAAACACACATGCCAAGAGTACATCCGTGAGCTGCTGCATTATCTTCAAGGCAGAAGCTTGTGAGATCTCCACTGTGTCCCCAGACTGTCTTTAGCAAGTATAGTGAGGGCCGTACATACCTTGGTGTCCACAAGGAGAGGAAGTCCATGCATTCCTCCAGTACCCCTGTGGGGTCAAACATGCTCATTAAGACCCGTATAATGTCCCTGTCCACTCTAAACCTATCAAGGATTTCCTGATTGTTAAAGTTATAATGAGTTATTCTTTGCTTATATTTTTGTCTTCTTGGCTGGCGAGAACTGCTGGGTGCATATGATTTTGGCCCTGCCAAAACAAGCAACTCATACTTGGGAAAGCAAAACTAATAGCAAGTGATAACATTTCCGCTGATTGAAACGCTGATAGACTTGGTGAGACTTCTCTTTATATAGTGCATCTGCGACCATGACAGATTTGGTGAGACTTCTCTTTGTTTAGTGCATCTGCTACCATTGCAGAAAAGAGGGAAAATTTGACTGTGAATCATAAATGGTGTTTAACATACTTTGCCAGCACACAATGATTTACATCATTCCTCATCTCTATATCATTATTTGCACATTTGCATAAGCAGATTCAAGATCATTGCACATTTCTGTAATTGGCCTCTGAATCGCAGCCCAACTGTGCTAATCCATGTACACTGCAGATAACCTAAGTGCATTTGCACTGACTAGGAATACCAGACTAAGTGAATAATTGGTGTTCATGAGATAGATGCTACTTCACAGTTGCAGCAGCTAAGAAACGTAAGCCCAAAAGACATGCAACTTATAGTCTGCTGTTGCTTGCATGCCTAATTGGTCATTGCACTTGTAAATGGTACTATGTATGATATCTTTTACATTTTGCATAAAGTAATTTCAGAAAAAGGAACACCTATTTTGTCTGTGTTTTAACATAAAATTGTGGTTCCATTGAAGGTGAAACATATGCTTAAGATAGAAATAGAAAGCCCCCTAGTATTTGAATGGGTGTACTGCATTTTCAAATAGCATAATAATTACTTTGTAACTAAAGTACATTACTTTTTTTTTCCTCTTGCTCTCTATCTCTCAGTTTAATTGTTAGTAGAATTTTGTTGAAACCACGCACACAGGATTCATTTATACATGCTTTTACAATTTTCAAAAATGTATCTGAATTTTTTAATGTTGGCCTCTACCTAAATAATTATCTTTCTTCACACTACTATTTTATTATAAAGCATTAGTGCTTGCTATCTTTACCCCCCTGTGGAAAAAAACACTGAAAACTTGGAATGTTTGTCGAAACCATTCCTAGTTCAGTGAGCACTGCTGGAAGGAATACCATTGTTTCAAAATTCTGAGAATACCTGATACCTCAAAAGCCTTTTTGACATCCTGAGGTTTAACTGTATAAAAGCCAGATAAAGAGTGAAACTTTTACAAGATTGCTCAGTGAGTGCCTTTTTCACCTGCTGTTGGAGTAACCCTTGACATAAAATGCTTATATAAGAATGATGTTAAACTTACATAAACTATGATTATATTGTTTTTGGTATATTGTTCATTGGTAGAAAAGCTGCTTGTCATGGAGGATCTGTCCTGCACATTAATTTATTTGAGATGTGTTCAGTGTTAATAAACTTAGTCGTTATTAACTATATATAGTACGAGTCTATATCAGATAAACGAAAACACAATCTCTCGAACGCTCATATGCGCGGATAATCATAACATCGAAATTTGTATTGTGGGGGGCTGTGCCCCCCACACCCCCCGCTAAATAAATTCCTACTCCAAGGTCGCACTACAGTGAGGAAAGGACAAATATCCCACTCTTCACTGTACTGCAGTCCCAAAATACTACTTCAAATGTTATGATTATTCGCTCATATGAGCAATCGAGAGATTGCGTTTTCGTTTATCTAAAGTAGCCCTATATAGTACATATGTCGAGAGGCAGGAGTACATCTGAATGGCTAATTGTTCCCCCTATGTAATACTTCTTCTGTATATTTTTTATGGTTTGCTGTGTAAATGTGAATTTGAAATCCTTTGTCCATTGAACCCTCTTATGCATTTGTAAAGGGTTTGTATTACTGGAGTTAAAGTTATTATTTGGAGGTAAACTCTTTACAGCAAACATATTGTCATACTCCACTGCAAAAATAATGCACATTGTGAGGATAGTCATCAACATTCTTGTGTTCACAGAGGAGCACTTTAGACAATCTTGACTGCAGTCCAGTTGTTTATTTTATTTTGTATAAGAGCATTCAATTTAACTCTGCATCGTTCTGGAAATATTAGATGCAAAAGTCAGTTTTATATGCACTCTCTCTCTCTCACTCTATGTGTATCTTTAGAATGTCTTGCTTATGTATTTATTTTGAGTATGTGTATGTGCTGAATTTCAGGGTCTATTTTTAGCACTGACCTAGTTTGGAAACCAAAGACATGACGAGTCTGTACAGTACATGAAGTTTATGGTACTTGTAAATAGTTCAAGATGCAAATTGTAAATAAGAAGTGTTATTTCTGGTTATCATCATTCCCTGAATAATAGCAAAAGTAGTACATAACAGATGTTTCCTGTATGCCTAAACAAGTGGAAGTGACCGCCATTGCAACTGCAGTATATGGAAAACACATACGGATAAAATAGAGTGTGACTGATCCATTAGAGAAGTTTTAGTCAGGTAGAAACCATGACCTGCTTGTGGCATGGCTTCCTATTTGAGTGAAACATATACAGATAAGGTTAAATACTGCTCAGCACAGCCTACAATATGATCACATTTGTAATTATTTACAGAGGACTCCTGCACATACTGAAGAGGTAGGCTATTGTGTGACAGTGTGGGTAGAGAGTTTCAAAGTCTTGGGGCCTTTACTGTAGCAGCATTGCTGTCAGAACTAAGAAAATGGAGTGCATGGATAAAACATTGGTGTTATGAGAGGAGTGCTTACTGCATCACGGTATAGTAGGTTAACATAGCACTCTGAGGAAATTCCATCATATTGTTAAGGGAGATTGTCAGTGATACTCTTACGCTGGACCATTACCATGATGAATACGCAGATCTGATTTAGCAAACTCTGTAGTCTGATTAACTTGCATTCTGAATGCTCAAGAATATTCTAACTGTAGTTTTAGAATACCTTTATTAAGTGCATTTCATGACTTGTTTGACAGATATGAGTGTGTCTTGTGACAGAGGATTAATATAGCTTACAATCTGGACTGTATCTAGCCAGTGTGCTCTGGGCAAACTGGAGTCAAACCATACTGTTAGATGAGGCTTAAACTGTCATCGGATACTTTGATTGGAAGTGTCAGTCTATTGATTTGGCAAGCCTGACTACTGTGCCAAACAACATGACTTTGTTTTACTGAAGTTAATTGTTGGTTCCTTGATATGATAACAACAGAACAGAGTGAACAGGTCATGCTGAAGGAAGTAACACATGATTTTAGTACAACAGATGGCAATGTCATCAGTGTATAACAGATGATTAACGCACTTGTTAATATTCTTGGTTCTGGGAGCTGACCTTGCAAGATGAAATTCTAAACTTCGTAAGTTTGACATCATGAGTTCAAGAATCCACTAGTTTGAAAGTCGCAAGTCCAAATCCCCAAACCAGAATCCAAAGGTTGTATGTCTCAGGTTAAAAAAAATCACTCTAATTACCCATATTCTAAACCTAAACATGACCGCAATCCTAGAAATACCTCTGACCCTAATTCTAGACCTAAATCTGTCCCCAGTAGTAAATAATCCCTGTTCAATATTCCAGCTTTAGCCTACAGTCACTTAGTTCTATGATGAACATATTATTCACATGTAATCACCTTTCTCCTCACACTACATAAAATTCATATACATACAGGACTGGTCTGAGTGGCATTTATAAAATTGTCGATTGGAGTTATAGGGTCGCAAAGCTTCTTTACAAATGCCAGCTGTAGAATCATGGGTATATTACCATCCATTTGTACTATGTTTATGAATTAAAAAAACAGGATGACGCTTAGACCTGAACCTTGCAGCAACCCCTTAATTTCCTGGAAGAAGCAAGAAAGTGTTAAGCTAGTGAAAACTGCAGTGAACCTATTGAAAAGGAAGTTTATGGACCATTTTATACAGATATCCAAACCATCCAGTCTTAATTCCTCGATTAGTAGTAGATGACAGAAAGAATAAAATATTTTTTATAAATCTAATATGTAAGTTCACCATTTTCCACATGGAAATTGAGTGATATTAGTAGAGAAAGGGTACTGTGTCCTTCATGAAGTCTCTATTGTCTATCAGTATACATTATTTCAGATATTCTTTAAATTGAGCGGGAACCACCATTTATAGGGATTTACCAAGGACTTGTAAGAATGACATTGTGCTAAAAATGTATTTTGCTCTAGGATCCCTATTTGTGAGTATGAGTAACACTGTGGCTGATTTTCCACAGGGCTGTATATCTGCCAACAATCAGTAAGAGTTTATAGATGTGGTTAAGTTGTATGCAAATTAATGCATTGCAAGCTTAAGAAGCATACAAACCCGGGTTTGATTTCTGTCATACAGACTGCTTCTGGCAGGGTTATTGAATAAAATGTAAATGATGACTTGTAGCCAACATTTTCTTCAGCACTGTCAAAAACATGCTGTTTAAAATTCATGGGTCAGTTGAGCTTATTGATGAAATACTGTAAAAATAATTTGGCCAGAATCTGTGGCTCATAGCAGAGTTTCACATTAAGCTTAAATGCTGCACTGTTAGAGAAATAGATTCTGCCAGTCAGTTGTGTAATTTGCTTCCCATAATCACTAGGACTATAGAGAAATGACAGAAGCTGTCCTTTCAGGAGAGTTGCTTTTAATTTATTGGTTACCTTCTTAAACTCCTTCCATATGATGCAAAAATCTAACCAGTTTAAAGGGAATGTGTTTGTGAGGTAGGGGTGATCTAGTCAAACAGTATTTTTTCTAGCCCAAAGGGCAAGACAGAGATGTCGACATAGAAGCTTGTGCAGGATAAAAAAAATAAGACTTTTTAAACTATCTGCCTAGCTTAAGGAAGACTAGTCATTCTTTTATTGGTTAGAATCAAACCAAGCTACATGTTTGGTAAAATACATAACCACTGCAGCATTATGTGCCAGTCATGGCACATAATGCTGCAGCTGTTATGTGCCAGTCATGGCACATAACAACTGCAGCATTATGTACCATGATTGGCCTAATACGGGTTAAACATAAGAGGACTCTTTTTGGATCTTTGGGATATACTTTTAATAATTAATTGTGGAAATGAAGAAGCATTTCCTTACTGTAATTGATGTTTGTGTTCAAAGGGCAGTTCATTCTTACTGAAAGTATCAGGATTTCTAATGACGATATCAGCGTTATGCTCAATTCCATATATGTGATAATCAGTATCAAAAGACGTGTTTTCCAAATATAGCTATACTGCATCTTTTTGCATTAAGTATAAAGCCATGATCAGAACAGCAGGCACTGCATTTATCTATCCCCTCTAGGAAAATGTAAGAGTCTATGTAGAAATCACTAATGGCATCCAGTTTGCAGTCATCTACAAACTTGCTTATCAACAAAACTTGGACATCTGCCATCACATACTAGAAGCAGATGACAAAGAGAAATGGACACAGCAGACAGCCTTGAGGAGCTCCACTGTTGACTGATCAATTAGTTGAGAAGGTGCCACCAGTTGTCACCCCATATGTATGCCCAGCAAGCCATTTAGCAACACGTTGAATAACAGAATTAATATTTAAACTTGCAAATTTTCCAACAATTCTTGCATGGAAATTGTATCAAAGCAATGTTAAATGGGATGGATTGAAGTAACCCATCTGTAGCATCAAGCACACCTTCAAAAAAGACAACCAGATTAAACAAGCAAGACCTAGCCTTCACAAAACCATCTTCACTAGGATCAAGGGTTTGGAAGATACCAATTTTGCTATTAATGTGACTGATTAACATCAGGTCCATGGTTTTACAAATAATACAAATGAGGCTAATGAGCTGACAGTTTTCAGGGGCAGTTGCAACACTGCCTTTATTTACAGGAATCACACTTGCTGAACTCCAGAGCTCAGGCACATATCATCCGGAGGGGTTGACGATCTTTTGTTTGGGGGGGGGGGGCAGTTGGTTGTGAGGGAAGTGAAATATTGGTGCTAAAGTTGTTTACCAGGACATTTGCTATACCATGATTATCAGAATACATAGTCCTACTCACTTTTGATTTTCATTGCAGTATTGTGCATTGCTTCTAATACTTCTAACATTGATAAAAATGCTTTTGAGTTCCCTTCCAAACGTTAGCTAGCTTTATTTAATATTAACCTTCCTCTTCTTAATCATGCAGTTGGGATGTCTACATACCTTCTCATTCTCTTTCTTCTGAATGATGGTATATATTTTTTTTTTTATTGAATCACAACATTTTCTCATACTTTATAAAGTTTGCGTGTCTGACAGTTCCATCATAGAGGCTTACCCCCTAAGATTTCAATGATACTTATGCCTGATTGGTACTAACTTGTCTATAAATTGGTTGAAATGACTGTAAAAATTATAGGTAAATGTGTTTAGATATCACGTCTACAGGGGACAAAGCAATGTTGTTATTCTTAAGATATGAAAGGAATACATGGTTTGCTTTGGGGTATTCAGTGAGTGTAGTTGAATTTGTATGAAAGTGGTTCTATTTTTTAAAACACCTTTATTAAAATTTCACTCATGATATAGGCAAACATATTTATATAAATGTAATCAAATCATATTAACAAGTTCAGATTTACAAATATTATAGGAAATATAACAATATGTGTGATGTATAAACTAAGCAATATTACATAAATTAATCACTTCCTGCCATATTTTAAACCTCATTTCTCCTCCAAAACATTTTCTGCAAGTATTGTTCTCAAAATTACCATGTTTTTGAATGTAAATTACTCCTACCCTTTTCTGCCGATCCCACTTCCTGTTCTTTTATTTCTTTTACAATGTTCACTACATCAAGTATAGTTGGATTAGATTTTGATTTCCATTTTCTAGTTGTTGCTTTTTTTGGCAGCCATCATAATTAAACTTAACAAGGCTACTGTGACTAGTCAATTCAGATCCTGTATCCCAGCTCAAAAAATCATTTCCTTAGTTACACTCATTTGCTCACCAAATATTCAGGACAGAATTCTCTGTAGAGAGTTTTTTTTAAAGTCTGCAAACTCATTAAACTCGTAAAACATTTGTTCCCAGTTACCTCTTTCTTCCCTAGTCATACCTCCAACATTTACCACCTACTTGAGGAAAACTTCTTTGGAGTCTGCTTAGGGTGTAAAAATATCTATGCAAGCACCTCCAGGCAAAAATTTAAATCGTCTAGACTTTGTTGCATATTTGAGAGCCATAATATGTCCTCACATTGTTTCTTTGTAAATTGCATATCTAATTTCTCTTCCCAGTTTTTTCTGACCACCTGTGACTGATTCCTATAGCTATTGAGCAATATTTTACGTGCCCTGCTAATTACTCTTTTTAACAGCAGCTTCTGTTCAAGATTCATTTAAAAACTCGACCAGTGCAGGTTTTCCAATTAGAATTCCCCTGTCCCTTTTCATTTGTCTGTATTCTGATATCAGTCCCTGATAGGGAAGGCAATCACTAGCCTACAGTCCAAATGTCTTCTTGGCCTCTTCCATTTCTATTAACTTCCCTTCTCTAATCAATCATTTGTTCCTAAAACCTTGGTTCCTCTGCCAGCTTCCTCCATTAAATTCTAGCTCCCTCTTGCCTATTCTCTGTACCCTATCAACAAAATCTCTTTTCTCCATTCCTGTATTGCCTTAGCTCTTAATATACTTTCTGCTACTTTATGAATATAATATTCTGTATGACTGATGTTATTCTGTTTAAGGATCTGCATCCAAAATACCATCTTTCCTTATTTCTTGAACTGTCCCCCACTTCATCATCATCTCTTTCCACTTTGAAATGTAGCTTTCTGCTTGTGTTATGTATAAGAGTCTTAACTGTGTAGCTGTGAAACATCTCTTCAAATGAGGTCAACCTAAACTTCCTAGTTCTGTTGGGAGTATCATCTTAGCCTACTTGACTCTTGTCCTCTTCCTCTTCCAAATAAATCATTCAACTGTTTATTAATTGCTGTCCACAACTTCTCCTCTGATTGATAAAAATATGCCTGAATTGTGTATAAAACTAAAGAGATTAAACACATTTTTACTACCTGTATCTTGCTATCTATATTGATTGGCAAGAGCTTCCAGTTTCTCTTAATTTAGTATTGTCCCATATATCCTTAGCTGCCATAGCTGAATCCTTTTTAATCCGTACTCCTAAATACTTCATGTTGTCATGTCGCCATAAATATGGGTATTGCTTTACCAATTCCTGTGTAGGTACATAGTTTATACCTATAACCTTTGTTTTATCTTCATAAATTTTATATACTGAAAAACCCAGAAATGTCTCAGAATATTACACAACACTCAGATGTCCTTTTTCTGGTTCCATCAGATACAAAAAAAATATCACCACAAATAATGCCAACTTTTTATGAATACTGTGCCATTGATATCCTTGTATTTCCAGGTCTTTTCTTTTCCAGTGTTTCTAAATATAACAAAAATAACAAATGTGAAAGAGTACACCCCTGCCTGGTTCCATTGTTCATACAGAACTTATTAGAGAAGAACCCTCCCACTTTGATTTTTGCCTCTGCTCACACATATATGCTTCGAATTAACCTTATTGCTATATCAGGAAATGCAAATGCTTCCATTGCCCTATACATAAAATCCCAACTTACTCAGTCGAACGCTTTCTCTGCGTCAAGACCTACAAATAACAATGGTATGTTCTTACGCTCTGCTTCCTTCTGGATCATTATTGTTGCATTAATGTTGTCAGATGTTTGCCTCCCCTTCACAGAACCACATTGGTCCATAGCTATCAATTTTGGAATCACCTTTGTCATTCTTTTAGCCATTATAGACATAGACACTGTATAAGCATAGTTTAGAATTGAGATGGGCTTAAATGGACCAGAATCAGGTGGGTTTTTTACCGTCTTTTGGTATTACAGCCACTGCAGCTTTTTTCCAGTATGTTGGTGCCTCCCATCCTTTTAAAATACTTTTAAGTAAATCTTTCCAGGTTTTTATCACCTGGAGACCCTCCTGTAGATTGGTTATATAATATTTTTTCTCATCTCCTCCTGTCTTAGCTGTTAGTTGTTGAACCTCAGCTGCCTCTAATGTTGGCATAGTTAAGTCCTCCATAAATATTTCCATTTGTGGTTTTTCTTGATTTCCCCACTTCTCTGCTTTATACAAAATTTCAAAAAAATTCAGAAATCTTTCTTATACTTCTAAAGCTCCTTGTTTATTTTTCTTGTTATAGGCTCCCTAAATTTGGCAACAACCCTTTCAACTTTCTGTTGCCTAAATCATTGTGTCAGACATTGTTGTGCATTGGCATTATTAACAAAAAACTGTTGCTTAACAGCAATCTTTCTCATGCATAATATTTAGGTACTCCCTCGTTTTCTCTTCAGCACGCTGCAGTTGAGCCTCCTCTTGTTCTGTGTGATTCTCCTTATTTTGTAATACTTTAAGCTTTGTCAGCCCCTCCAAATAATCCATACCACAACAAATCGTAAACACCACTAATACAAAAAATTCCAAACCACTCCTCAAAAACTACCTAAACAACAACTGGCTATGCTACTGTTCTTCCCTGGATGACCACTCACCTCACCCCTTTCCAGTCATCCACTCAGCTCTTGTACCATCATCAAATATCTAGTCTTAATTTCTTCTACTCCTCTCTTCTTACAGAAATGCTGTTTCATTAATACACTATCATCACCACATAAAATGGAAGCAAGTATTGTAAAAAAAGACCAAAACCTGTAAAATACAACACAGACAGCCCAATGATGTACAGCACACTGGTTTATTCAGAGACAGTACTCCAGAGGATAAAATATAAATGCTTATATCCACACATACTCACATACTTGTGGATATAAGCGTTTATAATTTATCCCCTGGAGTGCTGTCTCTGAATAAACCAGTTTACTAGTGGAAATAAGCATTTATATTTTATGATTTTATCCTGTGGAGTGCTGTCTCTGAATAAACCAGTTTACTTTTGGATATAAGCATTTATATTTTATCCCGTGGAGTGCTGTCTCTGAATAAACCAGTTTACTCGTGGATATAAGCGTTTATATTTTATCCTGTGGAGTGCTGTCTCTGAATAAACTTCGTTGGGCTGTCTGTGCTGTAGTTTACACTGTCTATCAAACTACCTTGACATAAGGCAGAAAATGATTCTTTATAACTATTCAAGCTTGCAATTTTTTTGTTTAAGGCACAAAAATAATGTTCATAACTAAACTAAAATGTAATTTATTACTTTATTAAATTAATGTCTTGTTAAGATATGAGTCACAGGACTTTTTGAACCATCCTTAAACACATTGCTGGTCCTGTGTTGTTTTTAACCCAACTACCTTTATCTCTGATCTTTGTATAAAAAATGGTTGCACTATTTTTGTATTTTTAGAATGTTTGTTGATATTCATACTCTCTGTATAACCTCTTTTTGCTATCTGTTCTTTATATAACTTGGAGCTTTTATCCTCCACTGAAAAAGGGCCACCAGTCCAGTTGGAGATTCCCGATAAACAAATGAAAAATAAAATTACTTCTTAACCAGATCTCTTTTTCTTTTATTTCTACCCTGTTTTTAAACTCCACTTTCATTTTATCCCACTCACTAGCTGTAACTTTTGGAATACTTTCTATCTTTCCCAATAGCGCCCTGATAGTTGTCACTACTCATTCCTTAAACTCCAATCTTTTTAACAGGTAGGTGTGGAAATGCCAGTGTTTCAGCTGTACTTCATTACCCTGCATTTTTATCTTAGTAATAATCTGTGCATTATCTGAAATAGTTATCAGATATGTATCAGAGTTCTGAATTAAATGGACATGTTCCTGTGAAACATAATTTCTATCAAGTCTAGCCCAGTTGTTGTACCTTGGGGAGTACTATGGAAATTCTCTCTTGAGTTCCTGCTCCCGAATTCACATCTTTCATACCAAATATTTTCATCAATTTCTTCAGAAATCTACCTTCTTTTCTTATATTTTCCCTTGTAGGCCCCCAGTTACATTGTTGCAAATCAAATCAACTCATTGTTACAAGTCAAATTCCAGACCTCACCTATAAGTAATATTCTGTGCTAAATGCAGATTATTTATCCCAACATTTTTTTAACCTACAAAGTAGTATTTTAGGTGAAATATAAATACATGCCATTATAATCTGCATTCCTCGTCAGTTGCCTCTTAATACTACATATCTGCCTTTCTTATCTTTTTTCCCTCTTCTATCACTGCCGGAGCTCTTTGGCAATTAATATAAGTACTCCACCTTTCCTTTGCCCATGATATTCTGCAGAATATCCATCCTGAAATCCTTTCTTTATCAAATACACACGTTCATTTTTTTTCCAAATGTGGTTCCTGTAGTATTGCTATTTGCACTGTGCATTTCTTAATACAATTAAGTATCCTGTCCTTTTTGTTTATACCTGTGAGACTACTGACATTCCAAGATAATATGGAAAGAGTTGCCATTATGGCAAGAAGCCATTATTCACATCCATTGTATATGGCAACTTTTTAAATGTCTAATTCCAACTTCTGTAATACATGTACCCATTAATGTTTAGCAAGTTAACACTTTATGCAGGTTTTTTTCTTACCATCAACCTTCGAACGTATGTCACATTTACAAGGCTTTTTGTTTTAATAAAAAACACTCAAACAAGAAACCAAACATACCCCAGAACACTCCTCAGAACATATTAACAATACAAACACATTTAACTATATACATTTTCAAATAATGAAGTTTAACCGTCCTAATAGGAATGTTTTTGACAAAACTATTATTATTAGTAGAGCTGATACTATTATCAGCTTACCTCCATGAAAAAGTAAGGAAAAAAAGATAAATTAAATCCTCTGTTACAGCCTGAAAGACAAGTTGAAGCATTTATTGCTAAATTAAATTTTTTTAATTTTATTCAGTGATCTCATATTTACTTGTTTCCACTTACAATTTGCTATTAGATTAAACAAAGGGTCTTAATCCAGACATTCACCTATTCAGAAGTAAGAAAAAACATACTTTACATATGTTATCTGTGTACTTTTACACCCACTTCAGCAAATCAAGATCACAGATCATTAATTTCTATGTACTTTTGTCTAGCTTTTCTTGTCTTTTTGTACTGTAATGCCTACATTTCTAAATACCAAAAAAGAAGAAAGAAAGAGAAGATGAAAGGAAAAAAGGTATCTTGTAAAACCACCAAAACAGTTCCTTAGAATCACACAACAAAGAAAAAAGACCAGTGAAATGTTGTTCTTCCGTTCACCAAACGTTATTTAATGCCACAATAAAATTCTCTTAGCGCCTCGGCCACAATCAGCCTTTACAGAGTAAAAACTTCTTCTACTAAAACCTCTCATTTTATATGTTAACATCATTTCACTTCCTTCAATTAATCAATTACATTCAATTTACTAAAAACTCATATTTTTCTTAAAGTTAAAACAGCATTAAACAAAGCTTTGCCAGTTGCATTCCTTATTCAAACCATTAGGTTGTAAGGTGTTATATTTAATAATAAAAATAGATTCTTTTTTCCTTAATAAATGTTTCAACATTTCTACATTTCCATACTGCTGTGAGACTTGTTCCAAAACTGTTACCTTCAAATTCTTAGCATCTCCCAAATGTACCCTGTTAAAATGTTCCGCTATGGGACTTATAATCTTGTTCTTCTTAATATCTCTTATATGTTCCTTTATCCTTTCACCTAAGCTTCTCTTAGTTTCACCTATATAATATTTTCTACACAAACAACCTATAGCATAGATTATCCCTTTGCTTATACAAGTATAAGTACCCTGAGTCTCAATTTTTTTTCCTTCTATTTTGTCAAAACTAGTTGTAATATACTGACAAATGGAACATTTTCCACACGGGAACGTTCCTAATTCTGTCAAACTTTTTATAGCTCTTTCATTAGGTTTGGAATATCTGCTATGAACTAAAAAATCTTATAGGTTCCGTCCTCTTTGAAACAAAATTCTCAATTCTATTTGAGAAAGTGAAGGAACTTCTTTCTTCACTTGTTTCCAATACCCTCTAACTAATTCATTAAATCTACCCGAAAAAAGGGTATATTTAGAAACAAAAAACAAAGAATTATTTGATGTCTCTTTTTTGTTACTATCATTTCTAATATTCTCCCCATACAGTTTTGGAGTCTTGACTCCTGTATTGCCATAGATTTTGGCATAACTTCTCAATACTTCATCCGGGCTGTAGCCCCTATTTACAAACAAGGCTGCAACTTTTCTAGCGTCATTGCGTGCTTCATTTCCATCACTGCACAATCTTTTTATTCTCAACAATTCTTCATAGGGAATGGAAGCTAATGTATGATTAGGATGCCAGCTACTAGCATGTAACATCCAATTAATATGATCAAATTTCCTATCTATTTTGGTATGAATTTTTGTCCTCATCATACCTTTTAAAGAAAAAAGGTAACTGTTAACATAAATAACTTTGTCACACACACAAGAACATCTAAAAATACTTTACTATAAATTATGCAATTTATATTGTGAAAAATGTCATAGAAATGTTAAGAAAAATGTTCTTCTTACAGTAACCCTTTTCTTTCCTCCTCACCTCTCCTCAGAGTCTTTCCAAACATTAATGACATGAAGTAAAGCAAATGCCTTTCAGTTCCAGCCAAGTTTAACACAGTCAGGAAAAATCCACTTTTTCCACTTATTTTTATACAGCCATATTTCACAAGTGTGATTGATGCTTCGCAGTCTTACATTTATTTACTACTTTCCATGTTGCTGGTCCTGTTCCTGTTCCTGTTCATCTTCATCGCCCAACTACAGATTCTGGTTCAGTTCCACAGTGTTCCTGATTCTTCTGATCAATAACTGTGCTTTTCTCTGTCTCAAGAATTTTTATTTGGAACAGTGGAAAAGGTTTCACTGGCAAAGTCTCTCCATGTGCTTTATTATCACAAGAATGAGAAGCAGAGTTCCCTTATGCTTGATGACTCATTTTTTGTTGGACAAACTGTTGCATTTCCTCCTTGCCCTATTCTGCATCAAAGAATGACTTTGATCCCATAGGAAAAAATTTATTCTGAAGATAGCAAGATAACACAACTTGAATCTCACACCTGCCTCTCAACATTCCCTGATTACTGGAATAAATGTGTTTTTCTTCTGCTTGTTAAACAGTGAATAATCATTATCTACAAACACTCTACTGCTTCCAACTTTTAATACTTCGCCCTTTTGCCACACTTTTGTCAGAATCAACTCTTTCTGCTGGTAGGTATGCATCTTTACTAATAAAGACTTTGGCTGCTTTCTTATGGCCGTATTTGGATCATATACATAGTGTGCTCTTTCAATTTATAGTTCTTGCTGTGGAATACCAGTCCAATTGCTTATTTTTGCCTTCATAAAATTAATAGTTTGTTCTTTCCAGTTTCTGTGGTACAGCAGAAAATCTCAGATTTTCCCTACGTGCTCTGTCCTCTAATTCTGCCATTTTTGAAAGATCTCTTCTTGGGCAGTTTCATACTTAGCCAGCCTTTCCTTCATTTCTGACTCTAATTTTTGCAGTTTTATCAACTCATCTGAATATCTGTTTAAAACTTCTTCAATTTTTTCCAGACATTTGCTATTTGAATTGGTATACTTCTACAATGTTTTGTTTATTTTGATCACCTCTGAGCACATTACACTTACTGTTTCTTCTAGATTACTGGAAATCATGACTTGCACCAAAACGCTGGAGCTTGAAACACTTTTTGCTAAACAGTTGGAAATTTCTCCCCAGTCAGTTTTCCCTTCACGTTTTCTAGTTGATTTTCTTTCAGGCTCTGTTAGTTTCTTCTTTGTTGGCTTCCAGGCAGTGTACTTACTAGCCAGTAACTGAATTTTACTGAAATTGACAGCATCTCTCTGCATTTTCTCAGTTTCTGTTTTCACACTGGGAGAGCTGAAGTCAAGCTGCTGATCAGTGTGCAGCCATCTTGGAAGTCTGCAAGTGGTTCTAATTTTGAGATAAAAGGTGACATCCATCCATCCATTCACAACCCCTTTTTCCCATGTTTGCACATGGGGTCAGGGTGTCACTTCAACAGTGACAATCCTCTAGAGCCAAGGTTTACACCACCATATGGCTAGCCTTGCTGCTGTAGTTCTTCTACACCACACATTCATATGCACACTCACACCTATGGGCAATTTAGAGTATCCAGTCAACCTACTGCATGTCTTTGGAATGTGGGAAGAAACCAGAGCATCTAGAAGAAACCCACACCAACACAGAGAGGAGATGGTCAAGTTCTAAGTTTTGATTGAGAAAGAAAATGAATAATCGCGTTTACAAAGGTAGCATTCCTAACAACATTTCTCACTTTTACAAGAACATGGGAACATTAATCTAGGTAGTTGGTAACAGTGAAATAGTGGGAAGTTCTGGGTATATATATATATATATATATATATATATATATATATATATATATATATATATATATCTGTATATATATATATATATATATATATATATATATATATATATATATATATATATTGCTAGTTCTATAAGACACCCAATTTGTGGATGGATAATTCATGTCACTTTGAATTAGTGTATTGGTATTAACAAATATGGAATCCAACTTGTCAATGTACCTATTGTGGACATCAGTGACCTTGAAGGGCACCTATAGTAGACAATGATGCTGTAATTAACTTTTCTCAGATATGACCAAATGTCACGGTGCTCAAATTCAGACATTAAAATCTGAATGGCTAAAACAGATTTACCCCACCACCATAACAGTCTGAAAGTGTGGTAGTTGCTTTACTTCCTTACAAATAGAATATTGTCACAACACTGAAATCCAAGTTTCTATAACAACACATATATGAATGTACTCAATCATTAAGAAGTCCTCCAAATCATGCTATTTAACGTTCAGATTCCCAGCATTGAACAGGACTACTTTAATTGAACCGTATTTCTAACAGAACTTGATGGAGAGACAGGTTTGTATCCCAAAACCTGCCGCTTCTGTGGTATAAACTTACCATCTTTGTAAAACAAAGTATGTCCCTTACTCTCTTCAAAAAGAATTTGGATAAGTAAATGGGGAACTATAAATTCACTCCTGGGGTACTGCTCATGTTCCTTATGGACAAAGGCTGTCTGTAAAATGACTTAGGGCTCCAACTCCCAAAGATCCACTACCCTGATACTACCCCATTACATATCTGGTGAATTAACATATAACACTGTCATACCCTGGGTATTATTGGCTAGGCTTGTAAAGGCTGTTTTTGGCATTAGCCTAGTAATCACTTATGAACCTATGAACATAGGCTAGATAAAAAATTGTTAGGTTGAAAAGTCTATCATAGGTTCATAGGATGATACTAGGAGGCCCTTATAAGTCTAGCCAAGAATTTTGTCCATGTTCCAACAAGGTCAGTACCTGTTTCCCCTGTCCAGCAGAGACACAGGTGGGATCCCAGGGGTGTATTTTCTGTTTCCCATCCAGTCATCTAGGTTCCTCTTAAAGAGGGTTAGAGAGGTACTCTGCTTGACATGGAGAGGGAGTCCACAAATGGGGGGGTCTTTGGGACACAAATCTAACCCACCAACAAGTTCAGACCAGGTTGAGGCCTTGCGTTTGGGTTATGTGATTGGAGTTTGACTTATGGATATGCATCAACTCCAACAAGGTTGGGTCTGAGATGGCCTTGTATGCCAGACACAGGTCACCTCTGAGCAATCTGTATGAGATTTGGTAGAGGGACAGGACATTTAGGATAGGTGTTTGAGACCCTAGATTTTCCTGGTCAGGAATCTGGGTGGTCTCTCCAGTAGCTGTATGTGCTTGGCAAGGTACATGCCGAAGGGGGCATTGTACTCGATAATAGGTCTAATAAGGGAGGGGTACATGGATGTTATGACCTCCTTGCTCCTGGATAAAATATCCTTACTTATGAGGTGGACCATGTAGAAAGCCTTCTATACAACGGAGACAATGTGGTGGTCAAAAGTCAGGTTGCTATCAACCTGGGTGCCCAGGTCCCTCACGACTGATTGCATGCTTAGTACATTGTTATTAATGTGATAATTAATAGAGATGCCATTTTCCCCAAAGGTGATAATGATGCATTTCTTGGTATTCAGTTTAAGGCCATGCTTCTGGCACCAGTCATTAGTTTGGGTAAGGCCCTCTTGGAGGATGATCACATCACTAGGTGAATTTAAGACAGTGCCCAGCTGGCAGTCATCTGCAAACTTGGTCAGCCATAGACCACTGGTTTTGGCTTGCACCTCAGAAAAGTATATCCTAAACAAGAGGCCCCAAGACTGATCCTTGGGGTACACCACTTGTTACGTGTCTACTACTAGAGGTAGCTTCCCCTATTTTGACTGAGTGGGTTCTGTCAGTGAGACAGTTAGCTAACCATCTGGTAACATACAGGTTGATGCCTAGCTTTTAGAGTTTTATCTATTATGCCCAAGTGGGGAATAGTATCGAAGGCTTTGGCTAGGTCAAGGTAGGTGGTGTGTATCTTTTTCTCCTCGTCCATGGCTTTGGTGACTGTTTTGAAGAAGTCAACCAAGTTTAACAGTCATGATCTGCCTTTGACAAAACCAAATAGTGTGGGCCAAGCTTTTGGAGGTTGCCAGTGTCCTTGTTTATAAGGTCCATGATAATGCGTTCCATGGCCTTGCTGATCAGGCTAGTCAGGCTGATGGGCCTATAATTGCCTGGGTCAGTGGATGCTCCATCTTTGTGTAGAAGGATGAAAGTTTCTTTCCTCTATTTGGCTGGGATGAAGCCGGTACTCAGGTTTTGGTTGAATAGGTTACCTAATGGAGCTGAGAGCTCATGCTTGAGTTCATGTGGGATACACCAAGGGATGTTGTTGGGTCCCATGGACACTGTATTTTTTACCTTAGAGAGGGCATTAAAGACCTGCTCCATGGTGATGAAGGGGGGGGGGCAGGTGCTGGGGATGTCCTGGTTTACTGATGGGGGGACGGGGGGTGAAGTATTCACTGAACCTGTCTGCCAGCAGGTTGGCTATATATATGGCATTTGTGTATGTCGTGTTATTGACCACCAGTTCAGAGCAGATTTGGGTTTTACCTTTGAGATTGCGGACATATGTGAAGAAGGCCTTGTGATTGTCCTTAGTGGATGTGGCCAATTTGGACTCGAAGTTAGCCTTAGAGGATTTCACCAGTGCCCTTATTTGCTTGTTCAGACAAAGGAGAGAGAGCTTCCAACTTGACAGCAATTCTTTTCCTTTTGTTATAGAGTTTGTTTAGTGCTGCAATCCACCAGACAGGTTTACTCTTCCTTGAGGAAGATGATTTGGTCCTGTCAAGTACTGCTGAGTCCATACAGCTATGTAGGTGCTCATATAGCTTTTTGGTGTAGACTTGGACATTAGTGCTAGTTCCAACTGAACGGCCAGTGGCTGTGAAGCTTCTTATTTATACCTGCTCTCAGGAGACTATAGTCAGCTTTGGAAAAGTTTTTTTATTTGACCCTGATAAGCTGGGGGGGGGGGGTCAGGGGAGATAGTGACTTCGAAGGTGATCACTTTATGGTCGGATCTTACCAAGGAGGATGACACTGTAGGGGTGCTACAGTAGCTACTCATGTTGGTTAGGACAGGGTCCAGGATATTTTTACATCTCATGGGGGTGTCGACCAGGTGATCCAATACATTGGTGTTAATAAAGTCAAGGAATCTCTGGGCATTCATGTTTGGGCTAGAATAGGTCTTCCACTCAATGGTCGGGTAGTTCAAGTCAGCCAGGATCAGGGTAGAGGGCTGAATCTTGATTGGTTCAAGTAAGTCCAGATAGGTTGATTGGTCATCCTGAGTCATGGTTGTAGGTCTGTAGCTAGCTGTGATTTGAATAGGTGTTTTGTCAACAGTTAAATGCACTTGGAGTGTATCCTGTACATCATGACATTTGACCAGTTTGGTGACAAAATGAGTCAAAACCGACCAGACCAGGAATCCAGAAATACTATTCAGTATTCAGTGTTCAAAATGCAAAATCAAATGACTCGAACTCCGAAGCTATAGCAAGACAATCAAATTTATTAAACGCTTTCGTATCAGTAGGATATTGAGAATTCATCAGAATAATAACCCATCATTCATTTCTCTTTAAATACCCCTATCAATTGATTAATTAAACAATTACAAATCTTAAAAACACCAGCGGTGGTGGTGCTGCGGTAGCGTTGTCGCCTCACAATAAGACGCTGTCCGGTTCGATTATTAGCTAGAGCGTCTTCTGCGCGGAGACATGCGTGAATGGGCATTCCTTCGTTGAAGGTTGTGCGTTAGGGCTGGTAACTCGGCACATAAAAATCAACTACCAATCAGTAGCGGACCGGAGTTCCACTGTGGCAACCCCTAACTGGGAAAAGCCGAAAGACACAACAACAACAAATCTTAAAAAAAAATTTCAGAATTTTATCATTAAACATCTCAAACTTAAATCACAATACTGTAAGTTACCTTATCAATGCTCTACTTTTTAAAATAGGTAAAATAGAGACCATATCATTAATGCCAGGTTCATTCTTAACATTTAAACGTAGTTGCCACTTGAGCTCACTTCTTTCAATTTTAAATTCCCACCACCCACCTCTTATACTGTTTTACTATCTCCAATATACCAAATTAAAATGTAGTAAAACCCTCACACATTAATGAATGCTTGTACAAAGCGTTGTTCTTATTACATTGTGAAATAGCATGTGTGTGTTCATAAATTCGTCTTCTGAACACCCTTTCGGTTTTACCTATGTAATAAAAAGAGCAACTGTCACAAACAGCTAAATAAATCAAACCTTTAGTAGAACAGTTACCTTGCCTTAAAACAATATTTATATTAATTCCTGGTAGGTTGACACTTTTTGCTTCTAAAATAAATTTACATTGTTGGCAGCGCCCACACTTAGTGGTACCTTTTTCATTCATCCCATATTTTGACAATTCATGTTCAAATAGAAATTTCAAATTTCTACACATTTTTAACACAAACTTTGGGCTTTCACCAAGTGTTTTAATCAAGTCTAAGTTAGAATTAAATAATATCCAATATTTTTTCAGGATATTTTGGACCTCCTTGGTCCCATCTCCATATTCAATCACCATATTGTTACTATAATTATTATTCACAGATTCTTTTTTCAATTTTATTTGATCATGACCGACTCCCAAAATGGGTTTAAATTTCACCCCCCACATTGAACAAATCTCTTTTACTGTTTTTAAAATAAGATCTCTAGGATAACCTCTGACAAAAAAACTTTTCAGAAATCAACAGAACTTCCTTCCTAAAACTAATCCATTCAGAACACATTCTGGCCACTCTCACTAACTGGCCCTTAAGAATATTCTTTTTATATTCTTTGATAAATATTGAAACTCCACCTCCTTTGGCTTTGCAGCCCTCCATTTAGGGTCTGAAAGTATGGTAGGTTGAGTAACCTGGTTAGGCTAGGCTGCTCTCCACATCTTTGAACCAGGTTTCAGTGACTTCACAAATGTCAGCATCCTCCAAGGCAAGGAATGCTTGCAGTGTGTGCAGTTTCATGTTAAGACTGCAGTCGTTTAGCAACATGACCTTTAAATTTCATTAGAAGAATTTTTCATGTTGGTAATTTTGTGCTCATGACTTTGCCTAAAAAAGACACTATGGGAGAGGCAAGAGCCTTTGCCAGAAGTTTGAAACCCACGTGAGACAGATGAAGGCCATCTCTGGCAAAGCACTGTGATCTGTCAATCATGTCCTCCCAGGCTGTCAGTTACTGGATCCACTTGGAATGACACCAGAAACTAAGCCAGTTGTTAAAGTCAGTCATTTTCTGTTTGTATTGAGACATCATTCTAATTGATGGTAGGATGCTGCTTAAGGCTAGGGACATACCTGCCTGTGATACGTATTCAGTGAGCTCAATCATGTCTCTCTTCATATAACACCAACATGGACTATGACAGAGTCATAACAGTACCTGCTGTTAAGAGACTTGAGTGCATACATAATATGGCGGATTCTAGCACCTGACAAGCAACTTACCATCCTAACCTTAAAACTCCTAGCACTCCTCAGACTTAATCCCAGACACTACTCCCCAAACCTAAATTTCCAGTCACTCCCTTAACCTAATTCCAAACCTCACACTCTAAACCTAAAACTAACCATTGTCCTCTAAAAACTCAAGTCATTCCTTAACCCCAATTCCAAACTTTGCTCTCTGACCCTAACCCTAAATCTCCTGGGCACTATCTAACCTTTACTATGTAGCTCTCACTCTCCCCCCTATTAGCTTTCTCAAATCCAGATGACTACTGGAGCAGAAGCTCCTTGTGAGTTTGTTTGAAAACACGATTTTGGTTGTAAGATTGTGTTCCTAAAGCAGTAATTGTAAATGACAGAATAAGATCCACTTGATGCAGTCAGCCACAGTAATGATGTACTCAATGTTTTTCATTTGTAAGTTGTTAAAATATCAAACCATACACTCCCTGTCACTGATAGTTATCCTTGCTGACAAGCTAATACACTGTTTCAAGATTTCTGTTATCCTCTGAAGAAAACATTCCCAGTGTTCCTTTTGAACTTTCCTTTCTCTAGTTTCATACTGTGAACCCTGGCTCTGTTACAGTGTTTATTTCATTAGTACTTTCTCTCACTCAATAAACTATAGTTCTCACTGCCACCCCAGTTCATATACTGCTTTGAGTGTTCCATTATACTGTCTATAAACACATTCTAAATGTTGCTTTTGAACTTACCTTAATTCAATTTCTTACCGTGAACCCAAGCTGTGTTATCCTTTTCTTCATTAGGCCTTTCTCTCTTCCACTTGTTTCCTTTATAAAAAAATTACTTGGATATATTCTTCATCCTCCTGTAGTCTTAAATGCAGCTCACTGCCAGTCCTACTAAGCAGGCCATGTATCATTGTGGCTGTACTGTTTCTTTTCTTTTTCATATTACTTGGTTATTGCATGGCATTCTGAAGACAGAATCAGCAGAAATGCACACCAAACTCCTGATTAAGACTTTCTTTAAATTGTTCTGGTAAAGAATCACTCCCTAGGTTTAACTCTTGTTTTGCCATGCTTGTTTTAAACTATCAGTGGTCTCTTCACTTCCTCTGCCTTGTCGTACTGCTCCCTCACTTTTATATCAACTGTAAAGATAATCCAAAGGTGCTGTCCTTCTTTTGTGGACCTCAGCATCACTTCCACTTTAAACTTCACCAGTAAACCACTACATCACAAGTTTGGGTGAAGAATGTTTCATGATGCACAAAACATGTAATAAAAATGGACTCAGCACTGTCAGCAACTTTCTCAGCTAAAATATATTCTGACTAACATTAATAGAGCTGTGTTTCTTTCCTAGAAAAGTCTATCACATATAGGTCATTCATCCTGTACAGCCTTCTAGAGACTCCATCTCATACTCCCTGAATACTCACAATGCTGGGTACTATACCTTTTTTTGAGCAAAATTGGAGCAGTAGACATCATTTTGTAATTAAAATATTGCAAATTTTATGCAGAAAAGCCAAAAATAAAGCCACTTAGTACCAAATCACCAACAGTGATATGCGCAGTTTCTGAATACCTCATATCATACATTAGAGTAAATGTACATTATTTTAAATACAACATACATACATTCCACATTAAACAGACGTTACAACCAGAGCCAAATCATGTTCAAATGTGGCCCTAGGTAATGGATTGGGGCACCCCCACACACAGCCATACCAGTGTCTCATTACTTGGCTAGTTCTCCCCATTTACCATAAATACTCTTCGAACCTCTCAGTGTATGCATTTATTTCTTCTTTATTTCTATAATGATTACAGATATTTGGATTTAATTTAAAACATTTATTTCAATTTTATAGCACAAACACTGATAGACATTTGCTAAACAAAACAATAAAGTCTTACAATGAAAACAGACTTAGCATTAACAGTGAACTTCTCTGCCCTTGAAGCTCACATTCATTGAAATGACATTGAAACCCACATTCAAAGAAAATGCATTTGGCCAGTGGCTGATTAAGTGTACCTTTGGGCTGTTTTCAAACCACGGGCCCCTTGCACACATTTCTAAGGCCATGCATATATGCATGTGTTCTTTGATTCACCCTCCTGAGTGTATTAAATTATATTCCTTGTATAATACAGCACCATTTATTAGACTGTGTTTTAAATTTGTAGTTTTGAACATTTTTCTGGTAAGCAATGTAGCAACGTATGACCCAGTAATGACAAAATTGCCCATTTCCTAACATTTTAACCATAAAAGACCACTCAAACATCGTTCATTACAATCTACCAATAACAGGCAGTGTGCACAATCTCTGCAGAAGTAAAGGCCATCTGAATAATTCCATATTAAAAAGATCTGTAACTAATGAAGAGGTTGCTGCTAGCAAACAACTTTATGTTTCAGTGTTTTGCCTATAAATTCAGTGCCTGCTGCTGTTAAAGTATAAATTGCCCATGTTACATAAACATGATAAGCCGGTAATATTGTAATAGGGAATGGATGGCAAACCAACAACAGGTTCATAGTTACTAGGCATCTCATCCAAAGAAGGACACACTCATGACTGCAACACCTCCCCACTTAAAGTACAACATAGTATCAGCAATTCATCTACATGGTGTGGGAGTAAAACCACAGCCTTCTGCATCAAAAGAAGGTATGCTACCTGTTGCACTAGTAACGCTGCTTATAAATTCACAGTAGTGATGACCATTTGCTAAACAAAACAGTTGCACATTGAAAATAGACTTAACATGAGCAGTAGTAAACTTCTTTTCCCTTGAAGCTCAGAATTCCATGAAAATGCACTGAAGTTGACAGTTCTTTGAAAGTGCACTAAAGCTTTCAGTTCCTTGAAAAGGCACTGAAACTCAGTACCTTAACATGCAATGAAACTCATTTTTTGCAGTTTGGTAGTTGGTGTGGAGGATTGAGAGTTTTGTTTCCTATAACCTAGGTACAGGATTTTAGCCTGAGCAAATTAATTAACCTGCCATCCCTAACTAGGGCATTTCACACACACATGATGAAATGTTGTTGGTGGTTGAAGAAGCAAACAACAGATACATGTGTCCATGCATGCAGGGGCACACAGATGCAGGGGATGTTCTTAAAAAGAATGCACTTAAAGTATACAAGTAATTTTTTTTAATTAATAAAGTAAATGTTGTGGCAGGCCCGCTCCCAGCTAGCAGGGGGCCTCTACCAGCCAGCGGGCCCTAGGTGACTGCCTAAGTTGCATAGTGCTGGATTCAGCTCTGGTTACAACCTTTTACAGAAGTGATACACTTAGAAGTAGTACATAAAATCACATTTAAGGAACCATTACCTTTGTAACAAACAAAGGCAAGTCAGCTTTCATTTGTTCAACATTTATATCATACTAAGTGGAACTATATACACATGTACACCCAGACTGCAACTGAGTGATTAAAATAGATGTGGTTACAACTAAAGATAGTTGTCTCTATTGCTTATTGCAACTAATAAAACATATCTTAAAATCATAATTATAATTTTGTTGTCCAAGCCTGTCAATGTGTATGAGCAAACACATATATTCAGCTTCCATGATATTCCAAAGTATGACAAACATTTGCTCCTTTCTTTCCTAAAGTACTAGAAAAAATCATTTTGTTACCTGATTTTCTACTTGTACTTGCCAACAAGTTTGGACAACTTGGCTTCTCCCAGAGAACTGTCTTTCCAAGGCTGTTGACTACAAGGTTGTCTCTAATCAGTCCATAATCAAATACATGCTACAAAATCTGGACCTAACTGTAAGTAAACCATTATTGCTTGTTTAGGACATAAATGAAAATTGTCTGGTGGCTGACTTGGTAATGGCAGACTGTGCAGCAGTGTAACTAATGAAGGCCTTTACTGATAAGTCATGGTGAGTGGTGTGTATTACACTCACTGTGTATGTTTACACCTGCCTGAGAATGCATGAGTGAAATTTTTTTTTTTTTAGCAGCAGTTCAGCAATTGCTTTTTGTATGGGGCTACTCACAGGCACAGGTTATCTAGGGCTTCCCTGGATGTCAAGCACCAACTACACATGCTGCAGAAGTGCCACCATCTAAAGCAGTAAAGTTTTACCAACTTGGGAGCAGAAGATATTATTATTATTTCTTTCTTTCTTTCTTTGAAGAGTCTGTCTACCTAAGGGAATACTGGGAGATGGCACCAGTGTTACCAAGCACTTGGCAATGCATGACAGCAACATTTCTAGTGTTGCATGCTGATGCTAACTGTGAAACAAACTTGTAAAATAGCCTGCAGTATGGAAACAAGTCAGACAGTCCTCCCATCATACAGGAGTTAGATTGTAATGAAGAAAATGGTAGGACTTTAGGACTTTTGCTTTTGTTTTCTGATGACAAGGCACATGTTCTTCTAATTGTTTATCAGGTGATTTCTGCATCTGCTCAGAAATACTCTTCCCTTGACGACAGGGACAGCAATGGTCCTCTGCTGGCAGATCACATAGATATTTATTAATTTATGTACTCTCCAGTGTTTTCCCTACAAAAGCAATGCTTGTGCTTGCACCGCCTTCCCCAAAGAAAAACACCGTTGTAGTACAAACTTAGATGCACACAATTAGTAAGCATAGAAATATATAGCATACATTTGAGTAATACATGTGTGCAGCAAATGAGTTCAGCCTGTAGAAATGGTAGACCAGCATGTGTGTGTGTGTGTGTGTGTGTGTGTGTGTGTGTGTGTGTGTGTGTGTGTGTGTGTGTGTGTGTGTGTGTGTGTGTGAGAGTAATCCATAGGTAAATGCTAGGCTACCAGTCTTTAAACTCTTACAACCCCAGCCAATAACCAGAGTACAGAGTCAAGCTTGTACCTTTTACATATCTAGATAAAGACCTTAAATGTTATAGCACACTCCCTCCCAACAAAAAAAGGCAGGCTCCACTGAGATTTGAACTCAGATCACTGGATTCAGAGTCCACACCATGGAACCACCACAATAAAAATATGACTAGGCAGAATTGCTCTAAACAGATATTAACACATTTCCTTTTTTAGTTTTATCTGTTTGTAAGCTGAGTGAGCCCACTAGACAAAGTGTCCCTTTTCATGGTTGACCTGTGAGCAGTCCTTGGTTAACTGATTTGCTCAGAATCACACATTAGTCAAATGGATATGGAGGAGAAAGAAATCAAACTTTGTTCCTATGGCTACATCAAGCAACTCATTAATACAACAAAGCTTTGAGCCCCATATTTCTCTCTTCTGAGAAGCAGGTGAGGTACACTGCCTGCATGGAACCTGGTGACTATTCAGGCAGCAGGTAGGCTTAGGTAAGAGGATAGATTTAATGTTGTGCCTCTTTAATATTGTCTGACATTTTGTCTTGTGTAGTGTTACAATCTTAATTTCTTAAATATGTATATATATGTGTATCTATATATATATATATATATATATATATATATATATATATATATATATATATATATGTGTGTGTGTTTACCGACATACTGTTGAATGCTAAATGGTTGAAACTGAATTGGTTGAACACACTATACTGGATGATCAAAATGTTGAATGGAAAGGCTGTTGGTCCAGATGGCATACCTGTGGAAGCATGGAGGTGTTTAGCTGAAATGGCAGTGGGGTTTTTAACTAGATTGTTTAATGAAATCTTGGAAAGTGAGAGGATGCCTGAGGAATGGAGAAAAAGTGTTTTGGTACCGATTTTTAAGAATAAAGGTGATGTGCAGATCTGTAGTAACTACAGAGGGATTAAACTGATCAGTCACAGCATGAAGTTATGGGAAAGAGTAGTGGAAGCTAGGTTAAGAAGGGAGTTGATGATTAGTGATTAGCAGTATGGTTTCATGCCAGGAAAGAGCACTACAGATGCAATGTTTGCTCTGAGAGTGTTGATGGAAAAGTACAGAGAAGGTCAGAAGGAATTGCATTGTGTCTTTGTGGACTTTGAGAAAGCATATGACAGGGTGCCTAGAGAGGAGTTGTGGTATTGTATGAGGAAGTCGGGAGTGTCAGAGATGTATGTAAGAGTGGTGCAAGATATGTACAAGGGTAGTGTAACAGCGGTGAGGTCTGCGGTGGGAGTGATGAATGCGTTTAAGGTGGAGGTGGGATTACATCAAGGATCAGCTCTGAGCCCTTTCTTATTTGCAATGACAGGTTGACAGACGAGATCAGACAGGCGTCCTTGTGGACTACGATGTTTGCAGATGACATTGTGATCTGTAGTGAGAGGAGGGAACAGGTGGAGGAGACCCTGGATAGATAGAGATATGCTCTAGAGAGAAGAGGAATGAAGGTCAGCAGGACTAAGACAGAATATATGTGTGTGAATGAGAGGGAGGATAGAGGAATGGTGAGGATGCAGGGAGTAGAGGTGGTGAAGGTGGTTGAGTTTAAATACTTGGGATCAATAGTTCAGAGTAATCGTGAGTGTGGAAGAGAGGTGAAGAAGAGAGTACAGGCAGGATGGAGTGGGTGGAGAAGAGTGTCAGGAGTGATTTGTGACAGACGAGTACCAGTAAGTGTGAAAGGGAAAGTCTACAAGAGGGTAGTGAGACCAGCTATGTTATATGGGTTGGAGACAGTGGCATTGACAAAAAGGCAGGAGTCAGAGCTAGACACAGCCGAGTTAAAGATGTTAAGATTTCACTGGGTGTGACGAGGGTGGATAGGATTAGGAATAAATATATTAGAGGGTCAGCCCAGGTTGGAAGGTTTGGAGACAAAGCCAAAGAGGCAAGATTACATTGTTTTTGACATGTGCTGAGGAGGGATGCTGAGTATATTGGGAAAAAGATGCTAAGGATGAAGCTGCCAGGTAACAGGAAAAGAGGAAGGCCTAAGATAAGGTTTATGGATGTGGTGAGAGAGGACATGCAGGTGGTTGGTGTGACAGAGCAAGATGCAGAGGACAGGACGAAATGGAAACAGATGATCTGCTGTGGCAACCCCTAATGGGAACAGCCGAAAAAAGAAGAAGAAGAAAATGTTGAAATAAAATTAGTCTAAACACACAACTTTGAAAGTATCGAATTTACCAATTTCTGCACTATAGTGCAATCTCAGAGTTGATTTATTTAAGTAGGGGGTGTGGGGGGGTGCAGCCCCCCCCCCACATGGTGGGTGCAAGGGACGTAGCCTCCCTGCAAAATAATAGGGTTGATCTCATTGCTTTTTCAATGAAATGATTGTAGACATTTTGATAATTCAATGTTTTGGGTTGAGATGTTATTTTTCAACCAAATGACTATTAGACATTATGAAATTTAACATTATATGTTAAGTTGTCTATCTCGCCTTCATTCTTGCTGGATGGGTTCGGAGCCGACCTCGGCTCTGACTCGGCCACTCTAAAAGCTCGAGAGTTGGTTCCACCGGCTCGAGGCTCCCCTTATATCCCACAATGCTAGGCGAGAGTTACCTCAGATCTCGTTTGCCGCTACTGCTTCGAGGTTGGTTGCTTCTACCGGTTCCTGGTGAGTGTTAGCTTTTTCTTCTAAAAGTTACTCTTTTTTCCCCTTTTTAAGTTAAATTCTTCCTAGATTAGTGTAGATCATAGAACTTTATCCCCGACCCTAAATTTTCCCGTTTCTTTACTAAAAGAACCGTTGGTTCTTCCTTTGGGCCTTTGGCCTTCCCTTCCCTAGGGAGTGTTTGTGTAGTTTACTTTAATTTTTTGTACTTAATTTTTAGTATTTCTACTAAAATTTTTATTTTTTGCTGACAGGGTATAACTTGTGTGTTTGGGTGTGTGTTTGTGTACACCTGTCAGTTAGGGAAATGTCAAAAGAAGCAAAGGTCTCCGGATTCAAGAAGTGTGATGCGTGCTGTCAGAAAATGTCTCTGACAGACGCTCACACTTCTTGTGTCTATTGTCTGGGGCCTTTGCACCTGCAGGACTCCTGTGCTGTGTGCCATGGCTTCAGCCCCAGGGTCCTGCAGGAAAGAAAAACAAGTTGATTCTGAGAGGCTTGTTGAAGCCAGAGGATTCCCTGTCAGTTTCAACAGGGAAGCCCTCTAAGGCATCGAGGTCTTCGGCTCCGGCTTCTGAGCCGAGACCTCAGGTTGTTCAACCTTTGCCTTTATCGGCTCCGGCTGGAGCCGATAAGTCTCAGTCCACAGTTTTGTGGCTTCCTCGGCTCGGCGGAGCCGAGGTTATCGAGGTACCGTGTCGGCTCCGACAAGACCTTCGAGCCGACAACTAGAAAGAGGTCTAGGTCACCTTCTCTTGGCTCCGTTCATTCGGCTCCAGGATCTCCCCTGCTGTCTGAACGGAGCCAAAGGTCTCATTCCTCTAGGTCATCAAGGCTGTCCGATCATGACCTTCAGAGAGTGGTGAGTCGACTACTTAAGTCCGAGGCACTAGCCCAGATGCTTCAGAGCCCGACTCATCAGTCGGTGCCTGCCCCGGTCCATCAACTCTTTCCTCCTTCGACTCTTTTGAGTTCGGAGCCGGGTCATGTCGGAACCGAGACTGTGATTACTTCGGAGCCGAGACAATTGTCTTCGGCTCCATTTTCTTCTTTGGAGGAATCTCGGCGCCGGACTTCCCTCGTCGGCTCCGAGGGGGTGAGTGGCATCGGACCCTTGTCCGACCCCTCTCCTCTCGGTGCTTGGCTGGTGAGTTCGGCTCCGACATCGACCTCGGAGCCATCACTGTCGGTGCCGAGGGGGGTTCTTAGCTCCTCGGAGCGGGGACCTCTGGCTCTGCCTGACAGGGGTGCATTCGAGGTCATGCGGAGTGTGTTAGAGCCTGGCTCTACTCCACAGTCGGCTCCGTCAGCCCCTCCTCTATGCTGCCTCAGGGTAAGTCGACTCACTCCCTCCTCCCGGACCGCAGCGTGCCAGCTCCTCAGCAGCTCCCTGTGGCGATTTCATCCTCTTCCGAGGCCTCTCCTGATTTGGCAGAAGAGCCCCCTCGGAAGAGGAAGTGCAAGAGGAAGCACATTGACTCACCTGAGTCTATCACGTCAGACACAGATCTGGATGATTCTGAGGGTTCCCCCCGTTCCCCATCTGAAGATGTCTCATTTGCAGACATTCTGGAGATCCTGAAACAGAGGGGAAATTGGCCAGCCCTCAACCCTTCGGAGGACGAATCTGTGTATCTTGAGGCGTTTGGCTCTCGTCCTTCCACCTCCTGGGTGTCCCCCCTCTTCGACCCCCTCATGCAGGTGGTTGCTAAGAAGGCATGGACGGCTCCTGATTCAGTGGACCCCACTCCCAGGAGACCCTCTAAATTCATCACAGCTCCATCAGACAAGCAATTTTTATCAAAAGGAGTTTCTGTGGATGCTATGGTGGTAGCTGCTGCCACAAAGAAGGAACTGGCTGATCCTTCAGTGCCTGTCCATCCACCTAACAAGGAATCTAGGTCCATGGATAGGTACGGGAAGCGGATGTTCTCCTCAGCGACATTTACCATGCGTTCGCTGAATTACCTGTGCCATTTCACTCATCTTCAAAGGGACTTGATCAAGGAAGCGAGTGAAATGTTAAAGGATCCTACAGCTGCGGGTTTCCAAGATAAAATGAACACGCAGCTGGCTACCCTTAATTCCATATCTAACTCCTCCATGCGCTCCTCTCTTATGCGGCCGATGGAGCGAGCAGAGCCGCAGGGACAGGTGTAGCCTTACGTAGGCACGCCTGGATGCGGCTATGCAATTTTGCGGACCCTTTCAAGACGTCTTTCACTAACTCCCCTTTTGATGGATCATCTCTCTTTGGTCCTCAAGTGAAAGAAACCCTGACTAGGTGCGAGACTGATGGCAAGACCCTTTCTGCCGTCGAGTCCGTTTTCGACTCCTTCTAGGCCTTACCCCAAAGGCCAGAAGGGTGGGAAGATGTGGTTCCGTAAACAATCTCAAGGGACTTAGCCTGACGACAGAGTCGTTTTCCTACCAGAGGCAGAGGTGGGAATAACAATGGTAGACGACGCCTAGGGGCAGAGGGGGTCCGCAGAACCAGGGCAATCGGGAAGCCTTTCCTGACAAGCCCTTTCAGCATCCCTGAGGTGTTGCCCGACTGCCCATCTTCGGAGGCAGTCGGGGGAAGATTGTCACTGTACCCAGAAGCCTGGCTATCCCTGACTCAAGACAAATGGGTACAGTCCATCATTTCGAAGGCTATTCTATCCCCTTTCTTCGCTTTTCCAAATCAGTCAAAAATCCCTTCCAGATGTTCCACCAGCTCAAAGGGATATAGCAGCTTTGGAAATTTCAAAACTGCTTGCAAAAGAGCAATTCAGTCAGTGCCAGCAGACCAACAAGGATCCGGAATCTACTCAAGGTTCTTTTTAGTTCCAAAGAAAACAGGGGACTGGAGACCGATTTTGGATCTCAGTGTCTTGAACAAATCAGTCAAGAAAACAAGATTTCGGATGGTCACGCTGCAATCCATTCTTCCCCTTTTGGGCAAAGGAAACTGGATGTGCTCTATAGACCTTCGGGATGCGTACTATCACATAAAATGAACAGACGCTCCAGAAGATTCCTCCGCTTCAGGCTGGGAACCAGTCATTTTCAGTTCAGGGCCCTGCCCTTTGGTCTCACCACTGCCCCCCGGGTGTTTACCAAATGCATGGCAGTGGTAGCTTCTCACCTGAGACGACAAGGATTCCAGGTGTTTCCATATTTGGATGACTGGCTTCTCACAGCTCCCACCAAGCATCTCCTTCTGATGGCCAGAGATTATACTTTTCGCGTTTGTCAAAAACTGGGTATTTCAATAAATTGCGAAAAGTCTGTTTTGTCGTACTATTACCTACATAGGCGCAAATTTAGATACTATAAACATGTCTGCAAGGCTAACGAACCAAAGGATATCAGACATTCACAAATTGGTGTCACTTCTTCTCAACAACAACAGAGTCAAAGCCAGGTTAGTTCTAAAGGTGTTGGGAATCATGGCAGCGGCCATACCTCTCCTTCCATTGGCCAGATACCACATGCGGATCCTTCAGTGGATGCTTTTTACCCAATGGTCATACCAGGAACTTCCAATGTCTCACACCATTATGATCACGCAAGCGTGCAAAAAGCATCTCATGTGGTGGATGTCTTCCCCCCAGCTCCTGTCGGGAAGACCATTTGTTCCACCTCCTCCGGTTGCTACTCTGACAATGGATGCCTCCCTGATCGGGTGGGGGGGGGGCATTATCAGGGCAGGACAGTCCAGGGCACATGGCAACCAAACGAATGCCACTTGCACATAAATGTTCTGGAGATGAGAGCAGTGCTTTTAGCGTTGCAAGCCCTTCAAGACTCTCTTCCCTTGGGAACGATTGCAATCCAGACAGACAATATGTCTGTAGTGTGGTACATCAACAAACAAGGCGGAACCAGATCATACCCCCTGTGTCGAGAAGCACTCAGACTGTGGCAATGGGCGATTTCTTCTCAGCGTTTTCTGATAGCAACGCACATCCCGGAAGTCCAATCACATTGCGGACAAGTTGAGCAGAGCTATACTCATGCCTCACGAGTGGTCTCTGAAAGACTCTGTAGTGAGAGAGATATTTCTCAAGTGGGGTCAGCCTTGCTGCGATCTTTTTGCTACTCCCCAAAACAGCAAGTGCAGAGAATACTTCACTCTATTCCCTTTACCAGGCCAACCCAGCAGGGACGCTCTAGTCCAAGTTTGGCCCCGGGGACTTCTGTATGCATTTCCTCCTTTCCTCTGATCTCTCAAGTAATACAGAAAGCTATCGCTCAGAAGGCCTCATTGATCCTCATTGCTCCTTACTGGCCTCGACAAGTGTGGTTCCCCTTTCTACATCGTTTTCTCTTGGAGCGACCGTGGAGTCTGGACCTAGTTCCAGATCTTTTGATCCACCAGTCGGGTCAGTTTCATCGCTCCCTCCCCTCTCTGAACCTCACTGCTTGGTTCCTCCAGTTCCAACCGTAGCCAGGCTTCCTCAATTATCTCACTCTGTTAGAGATATATTGATAGCTTCCCATAAATCTTCCACTCGAAAGATTTATTTGAGTAAGTGGAAACGCTTCTCATATTGGGCAAAAGGAAAGGACATAGATCCTTTCACCGCTTCCATCCAACTAGTCCTTGATTTTCTAGCTGAACTCTTCCATGCAGGTTCATCTCCATCTACTCTTAAGGTTCAATTGGCAGCTATTTCTAATTTCCATGTCGGTATTTCTGAATCTGCCCTAATGTCCCACAAACTTTGCAAAGCCTTTTTGAAAGGAGTTTTTCTTCCCAGACCTCCTATAAGAAATCCTCCTTCTCCTTGGGACCTAAATTTAGTTCTTGCTTCTTTGATTCTTTCCCCTTTCGAACCTGCAGCTTCATGTTCCTTGAAATTATTATCATGGAAAACTCTCTTTCTGGTGGCTATCACATCAGCTAGAAGAGTTTCAGAACTTCAAGCACTCAGTTGTCGTTCTCCTTATCTTTTGTTCCATAAGGACAGAGTTTCCTTACGAACTAACCCGTCCTTTTTGCCTAAGGTGGTTTCAACATCAAATCTAAACCAAAGCATTGACCTACCTGTCTTTTTCCCAGAGTATTCAAATAGGTCTGAACAAAAATTACACTGCCTGGATGTTCATCGTCAATTAAGGTACTATTTGGATAGGACGAAACAATTCAGAAAATCTGATCAGCTGTTTGTCTCCTATCACGGAAAGCAGAAAGGGACTTTCAGTTTCAAAGGTATCATTATCCAGATGGCTAACATCTTTGATTTCCCTGGTATATGAAATTAGACAACAGAAATTGCCTAATAAACCTAAAGCCCATTCCACCAGAGCTTTGGCTACTTCTTTAGCCTTCCAAGACAGACTGCCTATTGACACCATTTGTGCAGCGGCTACTTGGGCTACTCCTCACACTTTTATTTCTCATTATAAGTTGGATTTAGCTTCTAGGCATAGAGCTAATTTTGGTTCCACTGTTCTCAGGAGTCTGTTCCGTTAGGCCACCCGGGACAAGGTGCTAGGGACGGTCCCATCCAGCAAGAATGAAGGCGAGATAGACAACTTAACATATAGAAGTTATGTTCTTACCATAACGTTCCATGTTAGTTGTCTTCTTCTCGCCTTCTTCTTCCCCACCTCCTTCCCCTGGCCTGGACAGACCTAGAGGAGTTGTGATCGTGACCTCTCTTTCTACCACCTCTTTCTTAGTCATATGCTATTATGCATATTTCTTGGTTCAGGATGTAGGTCACCCTTCTTCTTCCTGTTGTTAGAGGTGGATTCTGTTTTTACAGTTATACTGTTACTGTTATAAGCTGGGGTTAGCTTACAAACGAGATCTGAGGTAACTCGCCTAGCATTGTGGGATATAAGGGGAGCCTCGAGCGGTGGAACCAACTCTCGAGCTTTTAGAGTGGCGAGTCGGGCCGAGGTCGGCTCCGAACCCATCCAGCAAGAAGAAGGCGAGAAGAAGACAACTAACATGGAACGTTATGGTAAGAACATAACTTCTATTTCGGTAAACCATATATATATATATATATATATATATATATATATATGTGTGTGTGTGTGTGTGTGTGTGTGTGTGTGTGTATTACTGTACACTTGTACCTTTCTCTTACTATGTATACACACACACACATACACACATATATGTATAATTTTATGTTTATCTTGTTCTTTCACCCTTCTAGACTCAGGTCATGGCTGAAAAGGGTCTTTGGACCAGTCTACCTGCCCAGTTAACAAATTGAAAATAAATAAAACAAAAACTGTTAGCACACCCACAAGATGCTCAAATGTCCTGGACATAGTAATCACTAACATGGGAGAGCCTTGCACCCCTGTGTGATATCCTCCCTGGTAAAATTGGACTATAAATTAGTCTTGTTTGATGTAATTATAGGACCAGATACCCGATCAAGCTCAAAAATGTTTAAGAATTTTTCAGAGACAAATTACCTCCTACTAAGTGATGGTATAAGAAGTTTCAAAGCCCCTTCAAATGCAGATAACATGGACTGCTATACAGAGGTGTATACCAATGCCCTGTATAACCACTTAAGCAGTTGTGTAAAATCAGCTGTACCTGACAAGATTAAAACCAAGTTTTGCCAAAAATCAAGCAACCTGGTGAACCCGTAGTATAAACAGACTATACAACAACAGAAAGAAACTAATGTCCAAGAACAAGAGGGAACTGGCTCAGAATAAGAATAAATCCCTCTCTAGCTTAAACAAAGAAATCAAGACATCTTGTCAAGTCCTCCATAACTAATTACAAAGCAAAAATAGCCTCCTTAGCTAAGGATAATCACAAAGCATTCTTTAACTACATCTGAAATCTAAAAGGGAACACCCAGCTATGCACTGAACTGGTTGTGGATGGCACCATCCATACTCAACCTGAGGAAATAGCCACCTTGCTTGTTGACAGATTTGGAGCAAACATCACCCTCCCCTGTCCCCTTCAGTCATGCTCCAGATTCTACCTGCCACCATTCCTCACAAGTTATCTTGGTGCTCTGAAAGGCCAAAAACACAACATCATCTCAGGTTGCCTTTTAAACAATGTAAAACATGACCTAGCAGACCAACTTGGATCCCTGTTTAACCACATCCTGCAAATTGGCTATTTTCCAATGGAATGGAGGGCAGCAACAGTAATCCTCTCTGAACAAAGGGGACCGTCAACCAACCCTGGGAATTATAGACCCATAAGCTTGACTAGACTCACCTCCAAGGCAGTGTAAATAATCCTTATGGACCTTATTAACATGAACACAGGTAATATCCATACACAGGACCCAACCGAGTTTGGATTTGTTAAAGGTATATCATGCCTGTTAAACATGGTTGACTTCTTTAAGAAAGTCACCATGGCCCTGGATGAGGGAAAGACAGTGCATACCTCCTATCTTGACCTAGCCAAGGCATTTGACACAATCTTCCACTCAGGTATTATAGAGAACCTCTCCTAATTGTGAATTAACCCTTACATTACCAGATGAGTAACCAACTGGATCACTGACAGGAGACATACTGTCAAAGTGGGTGACTTCACCTCTAGTAAAACACCAGTGGCATACCATAGGGTTCTGTGCTGAGCCCCTTACTGTTCAGAATTTATTTCTTAGAAGTCCAGGCAAATTTGGGCAGCCTGTGGCTGACCAAGTTCGCTGATGATTTCAAATTTGAAGTAATCATTGAGTCCTCCCACAATGTTAATATACTGCAAAGAGGTTTAACGCAGACAATTGATTAGTGCCAAAGCCACAGATTAAAGCTAAACACAAAAAATGCCTTATTCCTTTTGGGAAAGCTGACATCTCTGCTAATTACATTATAGACAGCACGCCCCTAAGTGTAGACCCAGTAATATGTGCTGGGTACTCAGGTTGATAGCAATCTAAACTTTGACCACCACATATCCATAGTAGTAAGAAAATCCTTCTATATGGCACATTTTATAAGTAAAGGCATCACATGTAAATTTAAGGATGCTATAATTCCATTATACTCAGCCCTTATCAGAGCAGTAACTGAGCACAATGCTTCCCTTTGCAGGTTCCTCATTAGACACCCGCAACAACTGGAGGGACCGCAGATGTTTATCACTAAGAAATTACAGGGTACATAAAACAAGTCTTATGCAGAAAGACTGAAAGTCCTGTCACTGTATTCTGTCTCCTACTGGTTTCTAAGGGATGACCTGCACCTGGCTTACAGGGCAGTCTCTGACCCGGCCCTGATGAAAATGCTACACATTCATCAGTCATACTGCAAGACGATCACTGGCTCTAGGGATCTTAACCTAGTGTCTGACATGAAAAGGTCATGCTGGAGAGAGGTCCCTATTATATTATCGAAAAGACTGTTCAGTGAACAGCATTTTTGGTGCTCTTACATCGAACATGCCGTCCACCGAACTGTTAATAGTAAGATCGTGATACAGGGAGGATCGGAAAATATGCCCTTTCCTCACTGTAGTGTGATCTCGGAGTTGATATATATAATTAGTGGGGGGGTGCCCTCCACAAGAGCAGAAATCGATGAATGGCATTTTAAATGAAATGCAGTTCATTCACGGGAGCTGGAGAGATAGATACATCTGCCAGAGACTGCCACTTCTCTGGAACAAGCTTCCATTTCTCATGAAACACAGCCTCTCCCTTGACCCTCTTCAAACACAACCTAGATCAATGGATGGGTGACCGCAAATTCAGTTCTGAGGCAGTGCTGATGTCCCTCCGAGACAGAAGAAGTCGGTATTAACTACCATAGACCCTTACCTTATTTATTTATTTATTTGACATTTGTTAACCAGGTTAGTCCGACTGAGTAGAGACCCCATTTCAGCGGAGACCTGAGGAGAAAAGCTCCACGACATAACAAAAAAACAGAAAACAACAGTAGATAACAATTATAAATTACCTAACAGGATTGTAAAATTACTAACAGGATAAAGAAGATTTCACAAAATGAGAACAGCATATTTTTTTGTGCAGGAGAGACAAGAAAATAATAAGGAAAAAAAGTAAAATGTGTTGTGCATAATACAATTTTGCCAGAGGTACGACAGATGGAAAGCTGCCTAAAGAGGGTTTATATTAATGCAGGAGGAAAATGCTATGCTAATAGCAGTTGTAAGCCAGCAAGGATGATCGGTACACTGAGAGATTGGATGAAAAGTAGCTACAAGAAGAAAAAAATCACTGGTAGTAAGTAGGGGAAAAAAGCAACCTAGGTAGGAAGTTGGCAAAATACTAGGATAGTAGAAGCAGATGGGACAACAGCCCGAATTAGTATAGTCTAATCAAATTATATAGATGCTGCAGTTTAGAGAGGGGGAGAGATAGGCAGAATGTATAGCTAACAGGAAAATGATGTTGAGTCATTGCAAGGGCATGACCATGACCATATCTTTTAGTGCTATTTTGAAGGAGCTGAAATTAGTGATAGATTTGACATGTAGTGGTAATTTGTTCCAAGCGTTACCTCTGCAAACTTCACTCACCTAACCGCTGACAATTGGGGCAGCTTGGGATAAATATGTCTAGACTTGTAAGGGCTCTAGGTCCATTAGCCTAGTAACTTTCTTTGAACCTATGTAAAGGGATTTTAGTAATGTGTATGGTTGAAGTTAGGGTGCAGGAGTAGGGTTAGCACCCATGACTAAAAGTGGCACCAGAAAAAAATTACTAACTAGGTGTCATCCTCATTTGTATAATTCCTAATCGTAACAGCAGTTCTTATTTTTTTAATTAAAAAAAAAAACATTAAAAATGTGCATGTCTGTCTGTGTTCTGCGATCACAGGTACATCATTGCAAGTTATAGTGTGATGATATAAATGAGTGGAAGACTAAGGGGTGTGAATGGAATGTTTATGGCCATTTTGTTTTTTTTTTCTTTTGTAATATATACTTTTATAAACTGAAACTGACACTTAATATTTATAATACAAATGTCCACAAAATGAGTTCCTCTGGCATTATTTTCCAATACAGACTATTTTCTAAATTCCTTCACTAATTAGGAAGTACAGCAGCTGTATTGTTGTTTGTGATAATACTACATAATGAAGGAGTGCAGAAATTAGTCTGCATTAGAACGGATGCCAACTGCCAGTTAACCTCATTTCATGGGCAGTTTCACACATCATAGCAAATGACATCATCTGCAACTGTTTAAACATATGCAACATTATGAAACTCTGAGGAGTTGCCAGAAGTCACTCAATGTCAGCATATGATCGAGGAGCACGTGAACTGAAGATGCATGCCTGGGCAGGCACTGAGGCCATTTGCCACATCCCCTACTTCTTAGCATTGCATTTGATCTGTAAGCATGCACAGCACCTTTACAACCAATACATTTTAGTAGTATTAGAAAATGATGTTGCACATAAAACTGGTTATTTCTGGAGCACTTGGATTAAGCTCAGAAGTGGTGAACTGTCAGTGTCATATGTCTTTTCAAGTTGAAAGTATAATCAGAGCATTCTAAGCTGACTGCTATGCCCTTAATGTCTTATCCGCTAGGGACTGAAATGGTTTCCTTACTGCTTTATGTGTGTGTATGGATATATATATAAGCAAACCATTTCAGTCATTCTAGCAATTTGAAAAATCTGTCCATTTGAAAATATAAGTGACTATAACTATACTAAAAATGATTACTGACAATTGATATAAGCTATTTAGAACTACTCTTAAAATGTGCATGTGATTTGAAAAGCTGATGGGCAGTTTATATTATTATTTTAAGAGCAGTCATTGTTTTAATACAGTTTGGTATTCAGGGGAACAACTTTGTGTGCAAGTGAATTATAAAATATTTATGTATTATATTAACTTTCAATTGCATTTGAATAGTTTGGCATTTTTATTTGCAGCTCAATAACCATGTCTTTCTATCTCAGGAAAAAAATAACAGTTCCAAATATGCACATAATGAATGTGTTCATAGTATTTCTGCTGTAGTGGATGACTAAAAATGACTGCAAGTTGCCATCTGGTAATACCTTCCACCTTGGCAGTTTCCACACAGGAAAGAAAATAAATAATAAGAGATCAGTGACAAATCACTAGTCTTTTAGCTTTCACAACCTTACTGTAGACATTCAGACTCTGTTTTTTTATTCTATGCTAACTGTTATCAGGTAAGAGAGCTACAGTATATTTTACTGCAACTCAAAAAGTAATGAGATTTGTCATAACCAGGCCGAGACATGGCCAACAGTCTGCAATGTGACCACGTTTACAATAATGTGGCAGCTGCCACAGCATACCTTAGAAGACAAAGAATAGAGCCTTTCCTTCAGACAGATAGCTGGTTATTATTGGCAGTCTTTCTTGCCCTCCTTAGATGTTGCTAATCTGTCCTACAACTGGCAGAATATGACATTCTATTTTTTTATCCAACTTGCTTTTTGCCTGAAATTCATTTGAAAAGGCAATTTGACAAGTTAGTATAGCAAACCAGTTATGGCATGATAAGATGAAACTGGAGGTCTGATTTGAATCCTTTCAGAATGAGTTTAATATATCTTCATCATTTATGATTAAAGTGGCAGACCCCTTTCATTAACTCTTCTATGCCACAAATATCTAGTGCCTGTAGGAAGGTGTCAAGTAAGCAAACTGCTTGTTTTATGCCTATGTCAAGTTCTTCTTGCAAGTGTACATGAATTTATTACCAGCACGTCTTCTTGCAGTGCTAAGAACTGTCAAAGCAGCGGTGTGTTGTCCATTTGTAATAACATATAAACAAGAAGAAGAGAAGTAAACAGAAGTCTGCATTTTTTTCTTTTCCTTCTGGTGTGTTACTTCATTGTGTTTTGACTCTATAATGCTTGTGTGGTTAATGGTCACTGATGATGCTTGGCTTACATCATAAGGAAATAATCTTTTCCAGCAAAATACAATATTTCTCTGAGAAATAGTAGTTTACTTTTGGATATAATGTCAGCATCAAAAACAGTTTAGAAATCAATGGCATTCAAGAGTACTATTAAAAAAGAAATGGCATAAATTGCTCCTATAAGCACATGATGGCACCACATGTTGGACTAAGAAGCACATAAAAGAAGAGTGAAATAGAACTTCTGATATGTAGCCCATTTCCATACATACTGGATGAGTTGTTGAAACTGCTTACATAATATTGTGTGACCCTTAAATATTTAATCATTTGAAGAAGTAACCTTTCAAACAGCTCATCCTTAATCTTGTTCCAGTGGGATAGATGTGGCCACTTGACATACAAAGTATAAGCTATCGTGAACTGCAATTTGATTAGTCATTGGACTGACTTAGGAATATTTTGCTTGAGTTAATGTCTGCTTTTAGAATGAGTATTTTATATTCTACAATGACTGGCCATTAATATTCAGAAATGAGCACTCTGATTGGTCAGCCCAACCAGTGTGCTCATTGTAAATCGAGTATATACCAATAGAAAAAAAGTCCGGTCGCCCGGACTTTCTTCTGTTAATGTATGTTACGGAAACTCTAGTTTTTTTATTTAAAAAAAAATACATTTTCAAAAACCAGAGACTTTAAATGAATGAGACAGATGGAACAGAGAAAAAATGCAAGGATAATCAGGTACATTATGCAAAACTAGAGAAACCTACCTGATTATCTTTTTTCTGTGTCTCATCTCTCCCGTATGTTGAAAGTTTGATGATTTCATTTTTTTAATTAAAAACAAAACAAAAAAAAGCAATGGAGATCTTCCTTTCTTTGTTGCTTCCTTTACACATCACTGATGTACTGTGTAAGCATGGGAATGTAATTCCCACACGCATGCGCAGTACATCAAGAAAGCCTATACAAGGACATTATTTAAGCAAAGTAAACAACTTGTTTTCTTAAATAATGTCATTGTATAGTAGCAATAACCCATGGCTGAGTGTGGGCAATGCTGATTTACCCATGGTTGGTTTTGCTTGGCCACTTGGGCTTTGCCCTTCTAACCAAACCACACCAACTGTGGGTAAATCCAGCATTAGTCACACCCAGCCGTGGGTTATTGCTATAATAGATGTTCACATTAGCTACTTTTTATCCATAACAGCCAGCATGCCTTGTGCAGATTTCATCAATGCTTCCATATTAGAATCTTTTTTCGTGTAGGTACTTTTCAAAATATGTTTTAGATGTTTTATCTGTTTGTATTCAAGAAGACACTGTGACATTAGCGGAAACATAAGGTATGCCTTCTGTGTAAAGTATTATTGCACTCTCTGTGTCTATGCAAGGTTTCACCATGGTTTTCTGCTTCATTCCCCGTCCCACATGAATTAGAAGTACTCCAGTACTAACTGTAAGTGTGTATACATATATTATACATTTGAGTGTGAATGTGTCCTATCCAGGATTACATCCTGCCTTACTCACACTGCTTGCTGGAAAGGCTTCAGCTTCCATGACCCTGAGCTGGTTAAAATGGATATTTAAGTGTATTCTGAATCTCCCATATTAACGATTCAGAGCCTTATGAGGGACTTAGTCATTTTTCAGGATCTGTAACCTGAGGCTGGGAACTCCTGCTCTTCAGAAGATGCACAACACTGCTCACTAGCAGGTGTAAGTTTTATATTGCTTCATCACTCTGATAAACTGCTTGCATTAATGACTGCTAACGTCAAAATGTGCTCATTTATTTGCACTGCAGAATGTCTCGTAGAGAATAGTTCTTAAATTCAAAATGTATTGACACTCAAACATACATTGCATTCCTATACCTGAAATTCCGTCTAGATCAAGTATACTATCTAAATACAATCTAAATTGTCTTGCTGTCTTGTACAGATATAAAGTATAGGCAAAGAGATAAAAGGGTGCATCTCCATCTCAGCTGGATAACAGCCAAATAATGATCTATTGATGCACTGTCCTGTAACACAAAGCAGTCGTCACAAAAAGAAATAAAAAATCCATGAAAAAGCTATATATTGTTGTAAAATACTACTGTGACATCAAAATCAATGGCATGGTCACATCTTGTTATAATTACATTCAGTTTTTGTCTACTGCTGTATAATAAGGCAGTTTTGCATGTCAAATTAATGTATTTGTATCAAAAGGTATTTTGATATGCATCAGGGCACACTCGGTGTAGCATAGCACCACACTAAAATAATTCTAGCAATGGTATCTCTTGCTTCAGCTTAAAGTATGTGCCAGGTTCCTGATTGTTGAACATAAGATTTGTAAACAAGTTTGCATTTATGCTGGCAATTAACACCAATGGAAATTTAAGAACATCAAACATAGTATCAGTAAGTTAAATGGTTAGATGGTTTGCTTCCAGTGGAAAGAAACCTAAATAAGGGAGGTAATTATAAGAAAAACGGACTTGTATCTAAACTTTTTTTTTTGTTTGCTATTTAGAAAATATTATGAAAATATATGTGCATAGCTGGTATAGAAAGCCATTTTCATACATATTTGTAGCACACAGTGTGCTGTAGAGGTGAAATGCAGCAGTTATATAAAAGTTTCTCACCATGATGAAGAGTTTAGGTCAGTGATTGGTAATATTTTTGACTAGAGTGCAAAAAGAAATAGTAGATGCCTATACTTGTAAGATGTATGAACCTTGAGAAGGGTAAATATAAGTATAATTTTATGTGACATATGGATTCACTCATACCATATTTGCAGAAAAGAAGTTTAAATTATTATTTAAGCAAGGTTGTCTGTATTGTATATGTATGAAAATGTCAGACCAGTGTACTCAGTCATCAACTCTGGGATTATTTTGAGAAGCAGAAACACAAGCAGGAATCCACTTATACTGTGACTATAACTGAAATATTAAAGTGAAAAGGTGGAGACCTCTTTCTAGAGGTAGACTCCTCAATTCTAACTTTCTGGGTCCAGTCTGTGAGCGAGTTGGTTATCCACCAGGCGACATACAGGTTTTTACCTAATCTCTCGAAGTTTGTCAACAATGTCCGAGTAGGGTATTGTGTCAAAAGCCTTGGCCAGGTCCAGGTAGGCAGTGTGAACTATTTTACCCTCCTCCATTGCTTTGGTGATCTTCTCAAAGAAGTCCAAGAGGTTGAGTAGGCATAACTTGCCATTGATGAAACCAAACTGGGTTGGGTCCAGTGTCTGGAGATTTATTATATTATTATTGATCATCTCCATGATAATTCTTTCCATGGCTTTCCATTTAAAACTAGTGAAACTTTTTGGTCTGTAGATGGCCTACCTTTGTGCAGAGGGATGACTGTTGCTGTTCTCCATTCGTGAGGTATGAAGCCTATTTAGTCGTTTCAGTTAAATAGCAATTCCAGAAGGCCTGATAGGTCATGTTTCATGCTATTTAGAAGGCATCCTGTGCTATTGTCTGGGCCTTCTGATGCATTGTTCTTGACCTTAGAGAGAGCATTAAGGACCTGTTCCCTAGTTATAGTAGGGGGTGTTATATTTTATGGTATTTCCTGAGGGAAGGTTGGTGGGGCAAGAGGGGTACATTTGCTGCTGAATTTGTTGGCCAGTTGATTTGCTATATCTTCTGGCTCAGTATAGGTGGCTCCATTTACAATGTACTCTGCACAAAATTGTGTATTACCTTTGAGGTTGCAGACATAGCTAAAGAATGCCTTGTGGTTGTCCTTGACCTGGGAGGCCAAATTTACTTCCGATTTGGCTTTGGTAGACTTTATTTGTCCTCCGAGTTGTTTTAGTTTGATGTGAGTGCTTTTATCCTGATGGGTGCTGCACCTCCTAATTTTTGCCATAATTTTTTTCCTTCTGTTGTACAGCCTATTGATTTTGTGATTCCACCAGGCTGGCTTGTTTTTTGAGTTAGTTCTGTACTTCTTCCTGGTGGGTACAGCTGCCTCTATGCAACCATTAACATGCTTCCGTATGGTTTCTGTGAATAGTTCTGCATAGCCAGCAGTTTTCTCAGGTTTATGGGGGCTTGACATTTTGCCAGGTTATCACTTAATAGCAGGAAGTTAGCCTTAGAGTAGTTTCTGAATAGTCCAGGGTTAGCTGGGAGTCCAGGTTCTATTTTTACTTTAAAACAGACCATTTTGTGGTCTGATTTGTAACATCATGTAATATCATATTCAGTTGCTGGGCCTAATTATGTCTTCTGAGATTTGGAAGACAGTCAGTTCTAATTCAAATCAGTCAGGGCTGATCCACAAAATGTATTGCAGCTCGACACCATCTTCTGCAGTATTGTCTGTGTTTTCAAGGAAAAATGAATGTTCTTTGTGTTTCACTGCTGCAGTCCTAACTTGTTAGGAATTTCCTGCCTTGGAAGCCCTTGGCTGGCCCAACTGCCAGAGAAACATTTTCCTCCTCCTACTGCTGGCAGAGGCCCTAACCAACATCAGTACGCTCAGGGAAAACGAGGGTCATCTGGCACCATGATCTCAGTTCTTTTTTTGCCATTGGAGCCCGATGCAGAGTTCTAGTCTGTGTGAAGGTCAGTCTGCACCAGAGAACAAGACTCCAGAAAGCTAAGTATGCCATCGGGGAATCGTTTTTGCATTTTTTTGACTAATGTCAGAGAAAACTAATAATTGTATCCATTGGAGAATATTTTCCATTTAGCACATTAGGATTTCCTAGTGCTAGGCCTTCTAGCCTGTTTTAGAATATCTAGAACCTGTTTGTCTACGATACGTTCCCTCCAAGGCATTAAGATATCCTCCATGTTGACATTTTAAGAGTTTGCAGGTTGGAATGTACAGTCTTTCCCTTGTTCTTTGTCAAAAGGTCCATTCTCTGTGGCAGCTACCATGGTTTTGTGCTGGTCAAGCTGAGTAGCAGAGGGTACCAGTGCTGCTTGGGGCAGTCTGTAGCTATTAGAATTATTCTTATAGGTTCATAGGTTCATAGGTAGGTACTAGGCTATTGGCCCAAGGGCCTACATAAGCCTAGCCAGCAAGGTTCCATGGCTTATGCCTCCCAAGAAAGTTATTTTCCTGTGCCACTGTCGAACAGAGACACAGAAGTGATCCCCGGGGTGTATTTCCTATTTCCCATCCACTCATCAGGATTTTTCTTGAGGAGTGCTAATGAAGAACCCTGCTTGACATAGATGGGTAGCTTGTTCCAGAGTATAGGAAGTCTCTGGGACAGGAATCTATCCCTTCAGCATGTCCTGTTTATTGTGGTGATAAGGTTTAGGTCCCTAGAGCGTGTAGCTTGGAGAGATTGGAATTTCTTTAGGTGTAGCATGTCCAACAGCTCTGGGTTTGACATAGCTTTATATGTTAGGCAGAGATCACCTTGGAGTAGGCGATATGCTACGGAGTAAAGCTGGAGTGTTTTGAGGCGGTCAGTGTAGGGCATTTGTTTGAGGCCAATAATCCTGTTTGTGAGGTACTTCTGTGTCCAGCTGCTGCAGATGTCTTGTGAGGTCATTACACTATAATGGGTCTAATGAGTGATGAGTAGAGGTGAACAATGACCTCTTTTTTCCTGGATGAGAACCCTTTTATGGTGAGGTGTGCCACGTAGAAGGACTTCCTGACTACTGTGGCGATGTGACTATCAAAGGAGAGACTACTGTCTACCTGGGTCCCAAGGTCTCTTATCACGCATTCGGTGTTAAGTAGATTGCTGCCTATGTGGTAGTTCATGGATACAGAGTTTTTACCAAAGGGGATGACACTGCACTTTTTGGCATTGAGCTTGAGGCCATGGCTCTGACACCAGGCATCTGTCTCAGTGAGGCCCTTCTGTAGGATGTCCACATCATTTGGGGACTTGACTATGGCTCCTAGTTTGCAGTCATCTGTGAACTTCATTAGCCAGAGGCCTTCTGTGTTATCCTGTACTTCAGTGAAGTAGATACCAAACAGCAGAGGTCCCAGGACGGAACCCTGTGGTCCTCCACTTGTCACTGCTTTGAGGTCAGATTTGGAGTCTGCAACTTTTACAGTGTGGGTTCTGTCAGTGAGCCAGTTGGCAACCCATCTTGTGACATAGGGATTTATACCTAGTTTAGTGAGTGTAGCTATAATTCCAGAATGGAGGATGGTGTTGAAAGCCTTGGCGAGGTCAAGATAGGCTGTGTGAACCACCTTACCCTCATCCACGGCTTTGGTGACTGCCTCAAAGAAGTCAATCAGGTTCAGGAGGCATGATCTGCCTTTCACAAACCCGAACTGGGTGGGATCCAGTGTTTGGAGGTTGCCAATGTCTTTGTTTATGAGTTTGATGATGATACGTTCCATGGCCTTGCAGACCAGGCTCGTCAGGCAAATAGGTCGATAGTTCCCAGGATCAGTAGTGGCTTCCCCTTTGTGGAGTGGGTAACTGTTGTGGTGCACCATTCAGTGGGCACAAAGCCTGAAGCGAGGCTATTACTGAAGATGGTGCTTAAGTGGGGAGCCAGTTCATTTTGAAGTTCATGTAAAACACAGCCTGGGATGTTGCTCGGTCCCATGGATGCTGTGTTTTTGTCTTTAGAGAGTGCAGCTTTTACCTGCATAGTTGTGATTACAGGGACTCTGCATTCTTCCTGTATAGATATGGGCCCTTTATGGGGTGAGAGGGGGTAAAGTTAGCACTGAACCTATCTGCCAGGATGTTGGCAATATCAGTTGGTTCTGTAATTTTCATGCCTTTGTGCGGTAACTCAGAGCAGATCTGGGTGTTGCCATCTAGATTCTTGACATAGCAGAATGCTTTGTGGCTGTCCTTGAATTTAGTGGAGATTTTGTTTTCGTAACTAGCTTTGGAGGATCTTATAAGGGATCTCATCATCTTACTGAGGCTGACCAGGGAACTCCTCCACTCATGGGATTTTACTCTCTTTTACAACAGTTTCTTCCTTCTGTTGTACAGTTTGTTTATGGCAGGGGACCACCAGATTGGCTTCCTTTTTTTGGAGGATAGTGTCTTGGTTCTGTTTGGGATAGCACAATCCATGCACTCGTGTAAGTGCTTATAGAGTGCATTTGTGTAGGATTCAGCAGTTGTAACTGTATTTTCCATCTGCATGGGTGTCATGAAGTTCACCACTTCTGTCTTAAGAAGCATGAAGTTGGCTTTGGAGAAATTTTTTACTGTGGTTTCCTTAGTGGGGGGAGGGGGCAGGATGTGGATATCAAGGGTGATAAGCTTATGGTCGGATCGGACCAACGAGGAGTTGACTTCAGGTGTGGAACACCGGTCACTCATGTTGGTAATGACTAGGTCTAGGATATTGTTGCCCCTGGTGGGGGTGTGGATAAGTTGATCTAGGGCATTGGAGTTTATGAATTCTAGAAAGCGTTGAACTAAGGAGTTGGTACACGAGTAGTTTTCCCAGTTAATGGTGGGGTAGCTGAAGTCGCCCATTATTAGGGTGTTTGGTTGAACCCTAATATTTTCCAGTACATCAAGAAAAGAGGAGTGGGAATCCTGGAGCATGGTGGAGGATCTCTAGCAAGCTACAGTTTGGATTGCAGTTTTGCCTAGAGTTAGTTGCACTTGGATAACCTCGGATGCATTATGCTAAGCAACTAGCCTGGAGGTGTGGATATCCTTAATGAATATGGACACACCTCCGCCTTTGGTGTTTCAGTCCAGGTTACATGGCCAAAAAGTGTGGTATGAGTTATAGCCTGGTAGTGCAGGGGTGCTCTCTGGAGCCTTGAACCAGGTCTCAGTCACTGCACAGATATCGATGTTTTCCATTTTAAGGAGTGCCTCGAGTGAGTGCATTTTGAGATTTAGACTTCTAGCATTGAGTAGCATTACCCTCACTTTGTGCTTGCCTGTTCCTGTTATGGTGGTGAATTTGTTATTTGAACCCTGCCTAAAAAAGGCACTATAGGTGCAGCAAGAGCCTTAGCCAGTATCTGGAATCCCAGGGGTGACAGGTGCAGGCCATCTGTGGCAAAGCATTGTGGTCTGTCGACCATGTCATCTCAAGCAGACAGACACTGGATCCCCTTAGAATGACACCAGAAGCTTAGCCAATTGTTGAAGTCAGTCATTTTGTCCTTGTACTGCGGTATCATTCTGGGCAATGGCAGAATGCTACTCAGGGCTAGAGTCATACCTGCCTAGGCTACAAGATCGGAGAGCTCTTCCATGTCTCTTTACATGTAGTCCAGGGAGGTATGTCTCAGGTCATTCACACCAACATGGACAATGACAGAGTCATATTTGTACTTGTTGTGGAGTGACCTGAGTGCATGGGTTATGTGGCGGATCCTGGCAGCTGACAGTAACCTTCTCCTTGTTTAGCCTGGTGAGTGGGACATCAGGGTGCCTGACTATAGAGTCACCTATGACTAGTGTGTTGGGTACGTTATTTTGCCTTATTGGCTGTGGTTGAGCGGCACACTGAGTCTGTGGGCTATGTGTCATTTGGGTTGTGTTGGGGGATGTTGGTTGCTTGCATTTCTGCTTTGGAGGTCTCTGTTGCTTAGACAGATTATTATTGAGAGCCTCCGCGAATGTTTTTGTGTTACTATGTGTGGATTTTGGTGGTGTAGATTTAGTGAGACTGTGTAATGAGAGTGGTGTGGTGCAAATTTTTTTTTATTTATTTTATTTTTGTTAACCGGGAAAGTCCGACTGGACACAGGTCCATTTTCAGCGGAGGCCCAGTTTACTTTCTCCTCATGACTCTCAAGTTCAGTCTTGGTTGGAGAGAGCTTTACCTCCAGTTTGGCTAGATAAGTACATCTCTCACAGGTTGTAGTGTTGGGTGGTAGGAGGAGAGGGCTGTCTGTGTACATGAGGCAATTTCTCTTGGCCCCTCTTCTTTTATCTTTAGGAGTACCCTGAGAAGCAGAGGAATTGGAGGGAAGGCATAGACGAAGAGGCCTGTCCAAGGGGAAAAGAAAGCATCTGTCTTCCAGACTGACTCCATTTTGTTCCCAGAGCAAAACTTTTCCAATGGAGTATTTTTCTTTGGTGGTGAAAAGGTCTACTTGAGGCACTCCCCAATTTCTGGTTATACTGAGAAATATTTCCTGATACAGCTGTCATTCATGGGGGTCTGACAGGCTTCTGCTATGGTGGTCTGCTAGGTGGTTGTACACATCTGGCTGGTATTGTGCCAAGAGGTGTAATTCCAGAGAGTGTGCTGTTTCCCAAACATTCATTGTTAAGCAGCAGAGAGGGTAGGAGTGAGTCCCCACTGTTTCTTTATGTACCACGTGGCTGTGGTGTTGTTTGTTTTGGCTACTAGCACTCCTGATTTCCATTTCTCCTTGAAGGCTGTCAGGCCTTTTTGGACTGCCACAAAATCTTTTAAATGCATGTGTTTGTTTCTGAACTTGTGGTCCCACTTCACGTAGATCTGGAATTAGTTGAAGTGGGCTCCCCTGACTACTTCTGAGGCATCTGTAGTTAGTGTTTGTCCCTGGGGGGTGAATCTGAATGGGAGACCCAGGTTGAGGGAACAAACTTGGGACCACCATGCAAATTCCTCTCTGAGGCAAGAGATCAGTTTGATCTTGGCAGAGAGGGGCTGTGATTGCTGGCACCACACATTTTTGAAATACCATTGGAGTTTCCTCATGTGTAGCCTGACCAGGGGGATCATGAGGATGCAAGAGGTCATGTAACCCAATGCCCTGAGGTACTCACTGGCTGTGAGGAAATCTCTGGCCATACTTCTTTGGAAGTACAGAGTCAGGAATGATATGTTGTCTGGAGGCAAGAAAGCCTTCTGGAGGGTACAATCCAGCAGTGCCCCTAGGAATACAATCCTGGTTGAGGGGTCTTTATGGGATTTCTGTACATTTACTGTGAACTCCAGGGAGGTTGAGAGGTTCTGGGTGAATAGCAAGTCTGAGCTGAGTTTTTTCAGGCTTGTAGCCTGGATAAGGCAGTCATCCAGGTAGGGGTAAATCTGAACCCCCTCCCCTTTGTTCTGCAGAAGGCAGTCAGAGGGGCTAAGCGTTTTGTGAAGACCCTGGGAGCAGTAGACAAGCCAAATGGCAGAGCACAAAATTGATAGTGTTTGGTACCTGCTCTGAATTGTAAGTGGCTTGTGTCTGATTCCTCTATGGGGATATGCAGGTATGTGCCTTTTAAATCTAGGGTAACCTGCTTCATGGACATTGTGGAATAATTTTACTGAACTCATGGATTCACTGTCCAGCAAGTCCATATAAATACCTATGACTCTAGTGGTAAACTGATGTTGCTGGAAATGACATTTAGACTCAGAATGTAACAAAACAGACCTTTCAATATCTAATTTCTAATATCTAATTTGAAAACAGTCAGTTTAGCACAGAAATCATCCAGTTTTCAAGTAGCTGAAGTATGGTTTTCTGTATACCTTGTAACTTAGTATTCAGATAATTTAAATGTGATGACGTATTTGTCAAAAATATCAGTTTTCTAGCCATTTTCTTCAGTAAGTTCAGCATGTTGTTGCTGACTTTCTTGTAGAAAAAGCTTGACAGGCTCAAGACAAGCTACAACTCACTTAAGCAAATTAGCTGAACCATGCTTGAATACATTACTATGCAGCATAAAACTCTGTATACTGACCAATATTCTGCAAAGGTTCACGGATTCTCCATTGAGTCAGAGACATCAAAAATTAGAAAACTGGCAATTTTCACAACATGTATTGTGACTTTATTTAAATCAGAACATGTAATCTTAGCAAATGGTTCTCATAGTGAATTGTGCATTGAAAACCCAAAACAGAATACCCAATTTCATTTTTCAGAAGCTTTAGAAATTCAGATGTTTCACCTGTCATAGCAGGTGTTCCATTAGTTATGCCAGAAAGCAGGTTTAATTGCTGTTCTGCATACATTTCTTTAGGATTATTAAATATGTCAGTGGTCTTCATTTTGCTGTGTTTTACTATCAAGAAAAGCAATTCATCCCTCACTTCTCCACACATAGTAGTTATCATTTTATAGCAAGTCTTAGATTATCATTTACATCTGTATTTTCATCAAGTTCAAGGTTGTGTACATCACAGAAATACAAATCATAAGTCATTTTCTTTTTGGCAGTGGTTAAAGTTCCATTCATTTATCTTCAAACATTCATAGCAGATAATGGCATCTCTTCTTACAACTAGTTATGTCATTTGTAAAATTATGAAACAGTTGCTCAGCATAACTAAGGAAAACAGTCTTCATTTATTCTGTATGAGAAAATCATTTGCCTTTTTGCTACAGCTAGAGGTGCAGTATAAAGCACCCTTGTGGAAAGGCCAGTCAATAACATACTGATGACAAGTTTACTGAGAATTTTGTCAGTGTTTAATAGCCTGTAGTCACTACATCTGACCTCGATTTTGCAGGAGCTCTGTCACAAGGCCCTACATCTACAAATTTGCTGCAAGTTTTATCAGTGTTTAAGCATATTTACGATGAAGGAGCATGCTGCTTATTAACTTATACATGCCTGCTCTGTGATTTAAAATCTTTGTGAAATAATCTGTGCACTCTAAGGACCTCTGACTAAATTGGCCACTCTCCCCTTTTACTTCACTTTCCCCTTTTGCTTCACTTTCTTCCAGAAAAAAAGGAGGTCAGTGTCCCACTGTACCCATCCCTCATTAGACCCATTATAGAGTACAACGCCCCATTTGGTATGTACCTCACAAGACATCTGCAACAGCTGGAAAGGCCGCTGAAATACCTCACTAAAAGAATCACAGGCCTAAAGCAGATGCCCTATGCTGACCGTCTAAAAAAACTCCAGCTATACTCTGTGGCATATTGTCTACTCAGAGGCGATCTCTGCTTAACATACAAGGCCATGTCAAACCCTGAGCTGTTGGACATGCTCCACTTAAAGAAATCCCAATCCCTCAGAGGCACATGCTCCAGGGATCTAAACCTGGTCATCAAAATGAACAAAACATGCTGGAGGGATAGATTCCTGACCCAAAGACTCCCCATACTCTGGAATAGACTGCCCATACATGTCAAGCAGAGCGCCTCCTTGGCCCTCTTCAAAAGGAACCTTGAGGATTGGATGGGAGATAGGAAATTCACCCTGGGGACCACATCAGTCGCCCTGCTAGACAGGGGTCCAGGGAAGTAAATATTGTGGGAAGAAATATCCAGGGAATTGTTATGGCTAGGCTTGTTTAGGCCTAAGGGCCGATAGCCTAGTACCAGCCTATGAACCTATGGTAGACTGTACTCCATATGCCAGTTTTTAGCCTCAGGAAATGACAGATGACCTGTTGTACTTGCATCTATTTGTTAATTGCATTGTTCTGGCTATAAACTGATTGATCTCAGTTATACATCTACTTCTATACACTCACTTCTGTTTCTTGTTTCCTACTTCCCTATTTCCATTTAGTTTTTAGCCCCATTCCCAACTATCTTCCTCCCTCCCATACTGCTTTGCACTATATCCGTTTATAATTACAACCTACCCTAATAGTACCTATCTATTCCACATTGTATCTTTTTCTTTTCCCAAATAAACCCTCATTTTATTCTTATTTTGAAATCATTATTATACACTAGCCTTTAATACCCCTCTAGTTCTTATATTACAGAGAACATACCAGGACAACCTACCCTAATTGCACTTCAGCTCAAACCAAAACAAAATTAATTGCAAGAATCCTCTCCAAAAAGCAAGTATTCATAATTACACAATATACTAAAATCCTTCTACGAGGAGATATACACCCTAACCCTGGCCCCCACCTATCACAGTGAACACAAATATAATTCTATCCCCCATACTTCTGTAACCCAACAACAGCCAATTTCTAACCCTGGTGATCTAATTTATGCTGCAATCAATGTTAGTAGTATGAGAAATACAATTGCGGAACTACATGCCTGGATTACCCAGCGTAAGCATGATATTCTTGCTGTAACTGAAATTTGGCTTAAACTCAGCATAAATGACTATGAAGTTATAACTCCTGGCTATAACACCATCCATAACGATCACATAAAGAGGAAAGGTGATGGTATTGCTTTAATATTTCCCAGTACCTACCACACTTCCCCTTACAGCAAGCCACCTCCAAAATTCACTTCAGCAGAGCTTCTTATTGCTTTCCTAAAAAAAACAGTTATAAACAAATATGTATTACTGTCTTTTATATCACTCCTGGCTGTAATACAGCTATACTGGAAGATATCCTACATTGTATATTCATAACATTTCCACAAGAAAAAAGTTTACGAGGTGATGGGAATGTAAATTTATTGGACATAAACTATAGCTGTGCTACATCTACCATGAACTTATATGGTTTCACACAACTAATTTCTAGCCTCACATATTATATCAATATATCAAATTCTCTGTTAGACTGGATGTAGTATCAGACCCTAGCAAATACTTCATCACAGGTACAATGTCAGACTCTCTCAGTGATCATCTCCCAATGAATATGACTAGACATGTCACATCCAGTTAAACAGCATATTTATAAAACAACATATAACTTTTCCAAGTTTCTCCCAGAAATGTTCGTTGCTAAAGTATCATCTATTAACTGGAACTTCCTAAAAATCCTCCCATTAGACAATGCTGTTATTGAATTCAGTACAATTTTTCTAAATATCCTAAATAACCTTGTATCTCCTAGAAGGAAGAGAATGAAAACAAATAATGCAATTTGGCTATCCAGAAAGAGTAGAATGCTAATGCAGGATAAAGAAAAAACAAGGAAAGAAGGGCAAAATATAAAACACCTCAATATCTTGAAAACTTCAGAATGCTTCACAATCGTAATAAAAAGCAAATAAATGAAGACAGAAAAAAACCTATATATAATAACTTTCAGAATAATACTAAACAGAACCCAAAAACATTTTGGGCATCCATTTTTACATCCTGGCCAAAAATTCAACCCAAATCCCTCTCCCAATAGCTCACCACTCGAAACTGCAATACAGTTCAACTCTTATTTTATAGATAGTGTATCATCTCTAACTAAGGATTCCTCAACTAATCTTGTCCCAACCCTGCCCAACAGCCACATATCCCCACATCCACTTTCACCTTCAAACCTGTGCCCACATCCTATATAAAACTACTCTTAAACAAACTTAAACTGTGCTCTTCTTCAGCTGATGACCTAAAAATATCAGCCAGTAACATTACCTATCCTGTCACAATCCTTATAAATAAGTCAATCCAGGAATCTAACATTCACTCTCTCTGGAAAAAATCACACATTATCCCTGTGCACAAAGGAGGAAATTCAACACATATTAATAACTACAGGCCTATTGCAGTCCCATCTCCCCATGCTAAAATGTTTGAAAAATATATTCAAAAACAGTTGCTAAATTATCTCCTGCAGGAAGAACTCTTACCCCTGCATAACATGGCTTCTGTCTTTCTCACATTACTAGCACTGACCTTATAACCTATGTAGATACTGTCAATAAAGCTAGAAATAATGGCAAACTAGTCTCTTCCCTATTTCTAGACTTGTCTAAAACCTTCAACAGTGTTTGTCACAGCAAGCTTTTACTTCAGATGTCCTCACTAGGTCTGTCTCAGCTCAACCTTCTCTGGTTCAAAAGCCAGCTGTCCAACTGTTCAATAGGTATCAGTCAATAAAATGGCACTCCACACTCTGTCCTTACCTCCCACTCACCACAGGTGTACCACAAGGCTCTATCCTTGATCCCCTCCTCTTTAATATTTTCACCAATACCCTCTATACTTCCATACCACAGGCCATCACAATACAACACGCAGATGATTACACTCTCATTTGAATATCTGACAATATGGTACGATTACGCCCCATCACCAGCTCAGTAATCAAGGAGCCTCAATCCTCATCACTAGCACCAGTGGGGGACGTACATTGGGAGGATGACAAGTACACACACAGTATTTCCAGATGCAGCTGTCTGCATCAAGTGCAATTTCCCTTAAGAGCACACAGAGACCACAGTCAGTCCGGGGCTGGTTTCTCCCTCTTTCTCCAGATACCCAGTAAGACTCCTCACTGGCACAGCTATAGAGTTGAGATCTCAGCTGAGTGGCCAAGTCAAGACCTCCAGCACTCTGTCTGTCCAACCAGTGCTTCCTGTCCCTTCCCAGGTAGCTGACACAAACACACTCTTTGAGGTTTGATTTACACACACACACACACACACACACACACACACACACACACACACACACACACACACACACACACCAGGGAAAGGCTGGCACAGGTTTACTAGCTATTCTCCATTCTCCCCAGACTATAAAGTAGTTATTACTGCCATCAGCCAATTCTTTATTAGCTACTTTTACTGCCTAATGTTACTGTTAATACAAATGGTAGTTTGACCAAGAGCAAGGCTATTAGGAGTGGCATACACAGTGTCACCAAATAAATATGCAGGTACTCTCAGAACTTAAATATGTCTCACAAAGATCAGCCACAATGAAAGGTTTAAATGAATTTAATAAATAATAAAAGAAGAAGCCACCTTCATGCTACTCAAGTCAGAAGTGACAAACTTCATGACACACATGCAGACAGGAACTGAAAGTTTGACTGCTGAATCCCACACTAAGGCACTGTACGAGCACTTCCACTCATGCATGAATCATGCCATCCCAAATCGAACCAAGATGCTGTCCTCCAAAAAAAGGATGCCAATCTGGTGGTTCCCTGCCATAAACAAACTTTACAACAAAAGGAAGAAACTGTTGCAGAAAAGAGGAAAATCGCAGGATGCAAACAATTCCCTTACCAGCCTCAGTAAGAAGCTGAGATCCATCATAAAATCCTCCAAAGCTAGTTACGAAAATAAAATTGCCAAAGATTCCAAAGACAACCACAAGGCATTCTATAACTATGTCAAGAATCTAAATGGCAATGCTCAGATCTACAACAGAATGGCATTAAATATACTGATCCCAAGGATACTGGCAATATCCTGGCAGATCAATTCAGTGCCAACTTCACCCCCCTCTCAGCTCCTAAACGGATCATCTCAATACCGGAAGATTACCAAATTCCAGTAATAACAGCCACACAGGTAAAAAACTCACTCTCCAAAGCTAAGAATACAGCATCATTCTGGGCTGTGTACTACATTAACTACAAAATGAACTGGCACCTCACCTAAGTGTCATGTTTATGCATAGCCTCACCTTAGGCTTCATGCCCACTGAGTGGCGCACAGCTACAGTTATCCCACTCCACAAGGGGGGATCCACCTTGGATACCGGGAACTACTGCCCCATCAGTCTGATGAGCCTGATCTGCAAGGCCATAGAACGTATTATCATGGAACTTATAAACAAAGACATTGGCAACCTTCAAACACTGGACCCCACCCAGTTTGGGTTCGTGAAGGATTGATCTTGTCTCCTGAACCTGATTGACTTCTTCAAATCAGTCTCCAGAACTGTGGACGAGGGTAAGGCGGTCCACACAGCCTATCGGGACCTAGCCAATGCCTTTGACACCATCCCCCACTCTGGAATCATAGATAGACTTACTAAGCTGGGCATTAATCCCTACGTCACTCGATGGTTTGCTAACTGGCTTACTGACAGAACCCACACTGTAAAAGTAGCTGACTCCAACTCCAGCACCAGACAAGTGACAAGTGGAGTACCTCAGGGTTCAGTCCTGGGCCCACTCTTGTTTGGCATCTACTTCTCAGAAGTACAGGCCAGCACTAAGGGACTCTGGCTAACAAAGTTCGCAGATGACTGCAAACTGGGAGCCATTATTGAATCCCCAAATGATGTGGATACTCTACAAAAGGGCCTTACAGAAACAGATGCTTGGTGCCAGAGCCATGGGCTCAAGCTCAATGCCAAGAAATGTATAGTTATCCCTTTTGGGAAAAAACATGTACCCATGAATTACCACATAGGTAGCGGTACACTAAACACCAAAAGTGTGATAAGAGACTTAGGGACACAAGTGGACAGTGGTCTCACCTTCTATAACCACATCGCCACAACAGTCAGGAAATCATTCTATGTGGCACACCTCATCACTTAGGGCTTTTCATCCAGAAAAAGGAGGTTGTTGTCCCACTGTACTCATCCCTTATTAGACCCATTATAGAATACAACGCCTCGTTCATAGATTCATAGGTTCATAGGTTGGTACTAGGCTATCAGAGCATGTTTTGTTTATTGTGATGACAGTAGCATGTCCAGGTGGCCCTCTGTGTTGTTTCACAGATAAGCCTCTGAGTCTGAGTTTTTCTGAACCGATGTTAATGTTTTTTTTCTCTGGGTTTTTAAGGCGGTCAGCTTACTAGGCAGCATTTAGTTTAGGCCTGTGATTTTTGGGAGGTATTTCTGTTGCAGATGTGGTTTGAGGTACATACCATACCAAATGGGGTAGATGTTATTCTATCTATCGTCTGAGGATGGATGAGTACAGTGGGACAATGACCTCCTTTTCTGGATGAAAAGCCCCGTGATGAGGTGTGCCACATAGCCATTTTTCCTGACTGTTGTGGTGATGGTTATTGACTAGGTGAGACCACACTGTCCACCTGTGTGTAAGTCTCTTATCACACTTTCTGTGTGTTTGTGTACTGCACACCTATATGTAGATATTCATGGATACATTTTTTCAAAGTTAGTTCAGAGAACCAAAGCCCAGGCAAACAAGCCCCAGGACTGAACCACAGGGTACCACACTGGTCACTTGTGGAGCCTGGATTTGGAGTGGCTACTTTACAGTGTGGGTTCTATCAGTAAGCCATTTAGCAAACCAATTGGGTGACATAGGGATTAATGCCCAACTTAGTAAGTTTATCTGATATCAAGTGGGGGAGTGGTGTCAAAAAAGGCCTTGGGGTCTAGATAGGCTGTGTGGACACCCTTACTTGTGTCCATGGCTCTGGGGACTGATTCAAAGAAGTCAATCAGGTTCAGGAGACAAGATTGCCTGCCAATGCCGTAGTTCCATGATAAGGCTCCATGGCCTTGCAGATAAGGCTTGTCAGACTGATGATGGGTCGGTAGTTTGGATCAAGGTGGATCCCCCCTTGTGAATTGGGATAACTGTAGCTCTGTCACACTCAGTGCCACGAAACCTGAGGTGAGAGCTAAATTTAACATTGACACTTGGGTGAGGGGCTAGTTCATATATTGTAGTATGTAGTACAGTACACAGCCTGGGATGTCATCTGGTCCCATGGATGCTGTATTCTTGTTTAGAGAGTGTTTGTACATGGTGGTTTCTTTACTAGGGGTGGGGGTGGGATGTGGATGTTAAGGGTGATTAGCTTATGGTCAGACCTGAGACCTCTTGGTGATCTTGGCCCCTGGTGATGGATGATTAGTTTGATCAGGGCATTGAAAATTATGAATGACAAGAAGGACATGCTAAGGTGTTGGGACATGAGTTTTCCATGTTAGTTTAAGGCAGGTTTAAAAAATCACAGTAGTAGGGTGTTGTTTCTATCTTAATATTTTTTTCCAGTATTAGAAAGGTGTAGTGAGAATCTTGGGGTATGGTGGGGGATCTGTAGCAAGCTACAATTTGGATTGCAGTCTTACCTAGTGTTAGTTGCACTTGGAGAATTTCAGACACATTGTGTTGGCCAACTAGCCTGGTGGTGTGAATATCCTTTGGGATGTACCTCTCAAGACATCTGCAACAACTAGAAAGGCCACAGAAATACCTCACTAAAACAATCACAGGCCTAAAGCAGATACCCTACACTGACCACCTGTTGCATATCATCTACTCAGAGGCGATCTCTGCTTAACATACAAGGCCATGTCAAACCCAGAGCTGTTGGACATGCTACAATTAAAGAAATCCCAATCCCTCAGAGCCACACACTCCAGGGATCTAAACCTTGTCATCACAATAAACAAAATATGCTGGAGGGATAATTTCCTGACCCAGAGACTCCCCAGACTCTGGAATAAACTGCCTATACATATCAAGCAGACCGCCTCTTTGGCCCTCTTGAAAAGGAACCTTGACGATTGGATGGGAGAAGGAAAATTCACCCCGGGGATGACATCAGTCGCCCTGCTAAACAGGGGTCCAGGGAAGTAAATAGTGTGGGAAAGAAATAGCCATGGAATTGTTATTGCTAGGCTTGTATAGGCTTTAGGGCCGATAGCCTAGTACTAACCTACCAACCTATACTATATATATATATATATATATATATATATATATATATATATATATATAGTAACATCAGAGTTCAAAATCACAGGACATATTTAAAACAACATTGAAGGGCAGTCTCAAATAAAGAAAAACATCTAAATTAAGCTTTGCTGTATTCCTGACTATATCTAAGAGAATTACTAGACCCTAGTACACTTACTTAATTAGAGCAGCAAGGCAGATGTGTGGTGAATGAATCTTATAGCTGATGTTGTTAGGTCAAAGACAGAATACAGCATGCAGAGTCTTGCTCAGAGGCTTCTTAAATTAATATCTCAAATATTAATGCTGGGATAGTTTACAGAATTACATAATTTCTTGTCATCTGACTCTAACCCTGGTAACCCCCCCCCCCCCACTGCTGAAAGCTAGCAGTATTTAGAATCTACCTGTGAAAATAAATACACAAGGGCTTTTCTTCAGATCTTTGCAGATCCTGGAAGTCATAAAACAATGATAAGACAATACAGAAAACTTCTCAGCACAGACATTGTGTCTGTTGCTGCACTGAAACTGAAAGATAACATCTTGTTTATCACCCAACCATAAAGTAATTTAATTTCAGCTATTTTTCTGAAGTTTTGCAAGTTAACCTTCTGTATTCCAGTTTCCCCCTGTTAAAATATATACGTTTAAACAGTTACAATAATATATGTACATTTCTGTTCTATTCCAGTAGGATACACTGTGAATACATTTGAAATAGCACTTTGTAAAATACCTCTTCAGCACACGTCTGTACAAACCATCTTATATGACATACAGCTCTAATACATTTGTAACACAACCATCTTATATGAATCATGTTGATATTCACAAATGACATATAATTATTTGTAAAATTCAAGATAGCTAGGCTGGCTGTATCTCCTTTTGTTACACTTCTATATAAATCATGTTAATATTCAGAAATGGGATATAATTATTTACAGAATTCCAGCTAGCTGTGCTGGCAGTACCTCCTTTGTCATAGTACACCGCCAACAAAATTACTCAGGAAGCTTTAACAGCCACTGAAACATGGCTTCATAACTCACAAATCAAGCTAAACCCAAAAAGACCAAACTACTACTTTTTCCCCCAAATTCCTCTCACATGAAAAAACAAAATAAAGTCCTCTTTCTTGACATTCAGTCTGCATATACAAAACTGCATAAGAAAAACTAATTAAAAACTAGGGATGATTTGCAGAGCCCAAAACTTTCCCACTGAAGCAATTAAAACTACACTTGCCACTACCTATCTCATCCTCACCCTTCTGTATGGTGCCTCCATCTTTACTAACCTCCAGGCTTCACAAAAATTAAAACGTGAACAGTGCTATAACAAAACTGCTACATTGGCAGCACATACCTCTAAAATGGTTAGAACTGCTACATCAGCTAACATATACACAACCCCTTACCACATATAAAATTATCCAGCATCATACATCTTAACTGTCCAGATTTTTGCAGAATGTCCCAATATTTGCCTCATATTTTTGGTCTGTTCCTTATAAATTTTTGGTTTTCTGACAAATTAATGGCAACTCATTGAGGATGGAAGTCAGAAAATAATGACAAGGTTTTCAGTGTCAGACTTCATATCCTTCAGAAAATTCATGCTAATGGAAAATCTGTTATTCCATCAACTTTTTAAGTTTATAAAAGCAATATTTAAAAAAAGTCCCTATTTCTTGTCTTTTGTCCCCCCAATATTTATGGCTTTGTCCAGATTTCTTGCTTTAAGAAGTTGGGCGATATGTCCAGCATCCATTTGCCTGTCCAGCATTAAAAAACATTCTACACAGATATGTTCCCAGTAGGTCATTCCGATCCAGTGACCAAAAACTCCTGTCTGTCTACAAACCTAGCAAATCTACTGGGCATTGTCTGTACTCGTCCAAGGTTGCTAAGACCTGGAACTCCTTATCTGTAACCATCAGGTCTATACCCTCTCTCCTATCTTTCAAAACCACTCTGAAAGAATTCCTAGCAAAAATCTGACTTTGTTCTTGCTCAAATCCAGGATAAACTGTATCACTAAATGTGAAGCGGTACTTTTCATTCCTTATACTTCCTTACTCTCCTTACTTCAGTTACTGTTTGTTATCTAATTCTCATCCCTGACTCTCTCTCTAAATATACCATATGCCTGTTTTTCTCTCACTTTATATTGCAATTCCTATTTGTATTAGACTAACGAAAGCTACGCATAAAACTGACTGACTCATGTTAAATCATGGTTATAGAGAAGGTAGCGAATGATAAAGGAAAATACACTGTGGTTGATATCATTTTTATGATGGGAGGAGAAGAAGGCAGTAAAATGTCAATGAAATGACCATTGACATAGTCTGCAGTAGGTAGAGGATGTTGATATGTGCATGAAAACTACCTTTTATCTGGACTGTGGCCATTTTTCATCTATGACTTCTCAGAATGTACCGTATTTTACCTCATGTTTTTGCTCTTGACTGTTCCTCATAACAATTGTGTTCCTTCTAGTAAATTGTTGAGGATTGCAGTTACTAATGGCAGATATTTGTTTGTGTTTTAGACTTCATATCCTTCATAAAATGCAACCTGTTGTTTGGGTAGCTTTTAAGTATGTAATGACAATGATTACAATTTCTCCTGATTTTGGGCATTCCCCCCTACTATTTTTGTGGCTTTGTCTTTCATTATCAGCTGTCACTACTGGTATAGAGACAGGAGCTATCTCTTGGGTGGTGGTGGTGGGGGAGGCTGTGTGTGCAAATGTAGGGCATTTATACAAATTCTTTTGAATGATAAATGTCATATAAAGATTGTGGGAAAGTAGGCAATGTATGTGTTTGTGAGCAGAAAGCTAATATACATAATTACTGTGGCCATAGGTTCATAGGAGATTACTAGACTAATGGTTCAGGAGCCCTTACAAATCTAGCCAGTTTTACCCAATTTTCTATCCCTAGGGGAAAGATAAGGGTCAGCAAGCAGGGTTTTGACCATTTTTATAGATTGCCTCTGTCCATAAAGGACACAAACACCATGCCAGGCGTGAATGCACAATTTTTCATCCACAGGTCCAGATTGTGCTTGAAGATAGTCGGGGAAGGGCTCTGCTCAATGTAAATATGAAGCCTATTCTAGAGAAGGGGCAATCTCTGGAGCACATATCTGTCTCTCCAACTTGATCTGTTTATGTCAGAGATGAAGTTTAGATCTTTGGAGCAGTTAACCCTGCAACATTTCCATCAGGGCTGGTCAGAGACTGCCTTGTAGGTCAGGCACAGTTCACCCCTCAATAATCGATAGGAAACTGAATGCAGTGGTAGGGCTTTTATTTAATCCACGTATGACATTTTGGATATGCTATGTATTTTTGGTGAGAAATCTGTGAGGTCACTCCTACTCTTGCAGGTGCTTAGTGAAGTACATGCCAAAGGGTGCATTGTACTCGATTATTGGTCTGATGATGGCTGAGTACAGTGACACTATGACATCCTTAGATCTGGATGCCATGCCCTTACTTATAAGCTGAGCCACAAAGATGGATTTTTTCACCACTGTGGACACATGGTGGTCAAAGTTCAGATTACTATCTATCTAAGTGCCCAGATCTCTCCCCACTGGGTCCACTCTGGGGAGTGGAAGGTGTGCAATCAGTGTTGTAATTTGCAGATTATTTGATTTCCCAAAGGGTATTATTATGCACTTCTTCACATTTAGTTTGAGGATGTGACTATGGCACAAATCATTAGTCTGCATCAGACCTTTCTGTAGGATATCTATGTCATTTGGGGAGTCAGTGATTGCCCCCAACTTGCAGTCATCAGCAAACTTG